>NC_087192.1:1512500-1535000 GCF_035594125.1 Scylla paramamosain
AATTAATTGTTGTTTATTTACTTGAATGTATGGCTCAGTATATATATGCTTTGGTAAATAATGTCCAAATGTATAATGCTGACACAAGAGCAGGATTGAACCAAAACTAAATTATCTAAGAATAACATGTCAAACATTAAATGTATGTTGCATCAGGATATCTTTTCTTCCTTAACTGGTAAAAATGGTCAAAGATGAAAGATCAGACCCGACTAGACAGCTACCTGCCACACACACACACACACACACACACCTCGTAGTCTAGTGGTTTGCACGCTCGGCTCTCAGCCAAGAAGGGTTTGACTCTCAAGCACTGCGAGGCAAATGGGCGAGCCTCTTAATATGTGGCCCCTGTTCACCTAGCAGCAAGTAGGTACGTGATGTAACACGAGAGGATGTGACCTTCCTGTCTCGGTGTGTGGTGTGTGAATGGTCTCACATCAGTCCAACCCTAAGATCGGTCAGTACAAGCTCTGAGCCCTTTCCTTAGGGGAACGGGTGGCTAGCTGGATGACCAGCAAACAACCGTAGGTGAAAAACACACACCGCGGCACCGCCTTGTCTTTGGTGGAGTGTCCTCATCTGCCATTTGATCGGCACAGGTTTGAATCTTCCTCAGGCGACTTAGGATTTTTCGCAGTGGACAGTGGACGCCTGCTGTCTTGCTAGAGTAATGGGATGTAGTGTGCTGTGTGTGATGCTTCAGCTTCACCCGCAGCTTTGAGCTCCTTCCAGACCATCATGAATTGGACACACACACAAGGGTAGGAATGCTTGCCTTAAGTATCATCATTCTCAGTAACGAAGAAACGCCCACCTTGAAAGCAAATTGACAGTGTACAGACAAAACTAAGGACAGGCAACACATATATTGAACAATTTTCAGTACCAGAAACAAAGACAACAACCCTTCCCTAATGCAGATACTTATCTGCTATCCAGCAACACATGGATAAATCCAGAGGCACTCCTTGGACACTCAAGACCCACCACTCAAGTAGTGCAAGGCATCCAGGTAATGTCAAATGTTGATCTGGAGCCAGTTCCAAGAGACAAACATTTAAAAAGCAAGTGGTGGAAGATTCAGCCTTTGACCCAGCAAGCACCCCATCCAACCCAATCTTGACACTCCCAACACAGGGTGAATTACTCCACTTGTTACTAGCCTTGAATGTATTTATTCAACATCTATGTACAGTAACAGACTGAATAAATCTGTGCTGTGGACGTCATGTACACTACAAAACTATTCTCATCACCTGCATGGGTCATCCTGCCTTCCCTCACAGAGGCCGTCCATGGCGCATTCATTCCGCATACGACACACGCCCGGGGAGTGACTTGCTGAGGTGCCACACAAACCACATGGTAGGTGAGTGACCAGTACCTGGTGTTTGGGGAAGGAATATTCATCTGCATTGGGAATTTGTGTGGCAAAATAGAAAACATCACAGCATTCAACATTTTTGCTTCTGAAAATGGCTGATGGCTGGAAGAGCAAAACAGCCATCAGCTTGCTTTGTGTGCCTTTCTGATGCAAGAATTTGTGATGTTCAAGAGAAGATTTTCTGTACAGAATTCTTGTGTGTTGTCTTGCTGTTATTATTCTTGATTACATGTTACTTGTTTTCTTTCCTTTTCTTCAAATTGCGCCTGAAGGCCTTTTCCCTCCCTGCACCTCTGTGCAAAGGTGATTAGTCGCTGTCATTCACTATAATAAATACTGGAATATGTGACACCTTAATACTTCACAATTATCAATCCCTCCTCTTCCTGCAGGTGTAGTGACAGGACAGTCAAGGCCAACCAAATTCCACCCAGGTTTGGTCAGCATTCATAGCCTAAAAGGTAATGTGTGGGACTCACATCTGCCTTGACTGTCCTGCCACAGGTTCATTTCTCAGCTGTCACTTTATGGCCATTTTGTTCCACCCTAAGATAAATTTCTTAGTGTTTCCATGATGCTCCAAAGGGGAGCATGGCACCATACACATACCAACACTGATTAAAACAGCAACATTTACAGACACATCACCAGTTGTTCTTTGCCCATTTTCTGAGCCTTGTGTATTTTTATTTTTAAAGGGCATCCATTAATTTTGCCTGGCAAGCTTTGGCAAAGAACTCAGACATTCAAGAGGAGGAAAAAACACATTAAAATATCAATACTTGAGAATAGTCCTGCATTCCCACAAAACAGCGGAACATCACTAACATGACTGCCCTCCACAACACTTCCTTCTTGTTTGTGCTTTTATTTTTGTTGTATCCATAGCACATCCTAACGGTTATAGATCTTTGTGATGATTGAAGTAGTACAATAGTACTGTATTAACACCACTAACAAAATAATAAAGATATTAATTATTAATAATGATAATACAAAATAACAATAAGAACAAAGAAATAGGCATCCACATTGCAAGTAAGGAACTTTGCACAAGTGAAAAAAAAGAAAAAGAAAAGCTAAAGCTGTGGTGAGGTGTGAGTGTATGCCTGACAGACTTTGCCAGTAAGGAAAGAAATCAAGCCAGGACAGGAGGCATATACCCTCCTTCTCTGACAGCACAGACACCACTGAGAGTCCTGCTGACAACTCTGTACTGTTCAGACAAGAAAGACGTCAGACACCAACGACCATTGGGTGATTAATAAATGTCGGCATTTGAATAACTCCTTATAATATGAACTGTTCCTAATGCATCTACTAACTCTAACATCACTGCTTGTGCTTCAAACTTTGGCCATGAAAGAAACATGTGTGTTTATCATCAAAATGCTTTAGGAAGTGCTTGCCACAGGATTTTGCGATTGTTCCTTAATATTTTGACATTTTGAGAAATATTTGTTACAAAAAAGAGGACATACATAGTCCTCTTAAATTAACAAACTACTCAAACCATAATACTTTCCAGCACATTAGCCTAAACTGAATATCAAACATGCAAAACTTGAGCTCTCTACTTATAAATGCAGCGGTGGAAAAGCTTATCGTGGTAATTTTCTGTGCCTACCTAAAATCAGTTTTGCCTAAGTAATGATAATGTGCACTAAATGGCTGGACTGATGAGACTTTACAAAACTAAAGAAAATATCATCAAAATTACACTGACTTCATATATTGGATATAAACTTTATGCTACCATTGAGGACCTTAAAACTGTGGGAGCAAGGAAGAGAGGAAAGGGGAGAGGATGAGGACGCGGCATCCAGTATGGGTGACATTGCCGCGGGTCACAGCCACCAGGTCCAGCCGTGGCCACATCAGTCACAGACAATGTTAGCTGATCATGCTGCAACATCTATTGGCAATAAAGGCATATATTTTCTACTACATATGAGCATTTAAAATTGTAAAGCACAAGATTATTTATAAATTCTATAGCTTTCTTTTCTACACAGTTACTCCTCATTTTTGTGTCCCATGGTGTGTGGTGAGCACAAGAGGTGAGGGCTGGGAGTCACATAGTGGTGGTTGTCTGTGACCAGTGTGCTCAAGGCTGGTACAACACATGAAAATGGCACATTTTGAGTTTTTACTATGCTTCTTCACACACACACACACACACACACACACATTGAAGCTCACTTGTGGAATACTGGACAGATTCATTTGTTGAGAGAGAGAGAGAGAGAGAGAGAGAGAGAGAGACTTACAAGTATAATCTAATGAAACAGCTAGTGACCTTCCCCTATCAAGCACAGCCTGCTGAAATATAACTTTCTAATAACTAACTTTAACTTTCTGATGCACATATTCAAGCTTCTAATACATAACTCCAGCTTTTCCTTCATTCCTGACTTTCCACTCACTAACACCTACAGTGAGTGGATGACAATGACTCAACATGTGGCTCATTTCTGTCAAGTCTTGGCCCTCTTCAACTCCACCTAGCAGTAGTAATAGCAGTAGTTGTATGTGTAATAGCAGTTGCAGAAACAATATACATTTACTGCTTTTACTAATGTACTCATACTGCTCATTCCTTGCAGTTTTTACCATAAATCTGCTTATTTCCTTGTACTGATGAAATTTTGGGGGGTACCTATTGTAATTTTTCCTTGTCTTTTTCTTTTGTAAGGGATGATCAACAAGAGGAAAGAAAGTTATCACATTTTGATATTTAATACTTCCTGGGACTTTTTCCTAACATTTTCTTGGGTAGACTTATTCCTTAACACTTCTACCTTCCCTTTGCAATGCTTTCCTTCTTAATCTTTCACCTTGTCCTTCACACTTCAGTAAAGTTTGCACACATTACCTTATTTTCTAGCACCTTCAGCATAACAGTGTTTTTCTCATGGTTTCCTTTTTCCTTCCTTCCATGTTACTTTTTTAATTCTTCCTCTTCCTTCATAACATCTTAATTATCCTAATGCTTCCAAACATTTAAGGGTAAAAAGCCACACAGTCACATGGGCAGAGAAGAACCATCACAGAATACATAGATTTGATTTTATTATGCAAAACAGTCCTTGAGTTTATCCATACGGAAGGGAGCTGAGAGGGAGTGGGAGGGGAGGGGAGGGGAGGGGTCACTGGTTGGCAAATGTGGGGTCAATATTTTACTTGAGAGGCAAATGGGGTTAGTTTTTTTAAGTAACAAAACACACAGACTGAGCTTTTTCATTTATGTTCTTTTTTCTTCCATCATGCAATTTTAAGATACTGTTAATTTCCTTTTGCTGCATGCATAATTCATACCATCCTGTGTCCAGCCTGTGTCAGTGTTGATGATGTATTGGATACCCACATCTACATTATGTATGAGGAACATCCTTACCATTTTTAAAATCTGCACTTGCATCAGCATTCATGTTTGTCATAAACATTCCCATCCATATTTACCATTTAATAATAAACATCTGCATCCATATTTCTCATCTAATAAACATATATACGTATCCACATTTATGATTTAATAAACATCTGCATCTGCATTTAGGACTGTATATATAAACATCTGCATCTTTGCCACACACACACAGAATGTGGTCACTATTAAAAAAAAAAAAAAACAGCACTAAACATTCCTTATCACTCCTTAATACTCCTGAAAACATCCACATCCACATCCACATCCATGAGGTGTAACTCTCACATTTGCATCCACATCCAATTCTTTCTTGAAGCTAACATCTGCATTTGGAAAACACACATACATAAACCAACATCCACAGGTCTCCGAGTTCAGATATCCAATACATCTTTAGTAAAGCTGGTGTGTAGATGAAAGCCTAATGGATAGCAGGCTGATGAAAAGTTTCATTACCCAGATGTGATATGCAATGAGTGTTGTGTTTGTGCTCAGCAATACTCCTGGGAGCGGAGGCCAATAATAATGACTAACATTACCGGTTTGGGGTGAGATTATGGGCTGTTTCTCTTCACATGTACTTCCTCATCACTGTGGAATGCATCACTTGAGTAAGGCCCATGTCTTCCTACACATGCACACACTCACAAATACAAACACACAAACAGTCACACACTGGCCGACACACGAGAGAAAGCAGCAGTTCTGACACTTCTTGGGCCAGACGCAACACGATAAACAAAAGAAACCGATTCACGAACATGAAGAGCGAAAACTTAACATGATTAATTAATTGTAAACATAATAATTAAGATGACAGTGATGGTGAGCAATGATGATGATGATGCACTCCTTCATTCCTTCCTTACTATCTCTTGGTGAACAGTTCTTTGCCTCCATGAGATTCCTTCATGCTTAAATCCATTTAGAGAGTATCTCAGAAGTCTAGAAAGGAGCACTGTTATGGAAAAACTTATCAACTTAATGACTGTTACTCAGATCATCACATGATTACTTATGTTACTGCCACCAAGCAGAACAAAAAGAAAGGAAGGAGGAATGAGGCACAATGTACAGAGATTCAATTTACAGAGATTCCTTAGAGAATGAAACATAAACTCATAAGATAAGTGAACAGGCAGACAGACACACAGATGAAACATGTGGGATGATGGACATTAGTAAGAAAAGAAGTAAGAATAGGTGGTGAAAGTGGATGGGTGGATGTGAGACAAGGAAGAATGAGATGAGGGTGAAGCAAGAAGGCATCACAAAGCCTCTTCTTGCTGTGGGTGAAGCATGGCACTGCATCTCTTGTCATGAGGGTGAAGCAAGGGGGAAGGGGCATCCTGGGAAGGGTTGAGGCAAAGAATGGGAGGGAGCGGCATCTTTGTGGAGGACTGAGGTAAAGAAGGGTTTCCAGGGTACAAAGGCTACCCTAATGGACACTGATCTTCCAGCGTGGCTCCCCAAAGGATGCAAGGAAGTAGAGGCCGTCCTGGGCACTTGGCACACCCCACTCGTACGTCACCTGTGGGGGGGAGATGGAGGTGAGGGGAGTGGGCTTTGGGTAGACGAGGGATACTGATTATGTACAGAGAGGGGAACACCACAGCTGGTCATGGAGGAGGGATGCTAAGAACTGTACTGGTATATTTGGTTTCACAGACTGAGTAATTTTGTCACACAGGACGGATGGGTACGGTAAAGCTGTTGCTGGGCAGTGCTCTCACCTGCTGACTGGTCTACTATGTATTCCAGTCTGGTTTTTTTAACATGTGTGGCAAATCACTTTGTATTCCTACTGAAACTCTTTTATTTGTAAGACACTATAAATACAGCATCTTGCAAACAGAGAAGAGTTTGAATGGAAATATGAAGTCAATTGGCTGAGTGTTTTAAAATAAGATGGGAGCATGTGAGCCAATCTGTGGGCAAGAGAATCATCCAGTGACAGTGTTACCAATGACAGCATCTGCACATCCTAAGGTGATAAAATTACTTCACTACAGTCTGTGGCATGAAATACAGTAAAAGATAAAAGGATGCAATGGAGGAGATGTGTATGAGAGGGATATTGTGGAGGAGGCTAGGGTAGGTATCATAAACACTTACACAACTCAAACTAATCAATAACAACAGTGAAAACAACAATGAGTGTGAGTCTGAGAAATGCCTCCACACACAATAACACTAAATATAATAATACCTGTAAAATACTTAAACACACACACACACACACACACACACACACACACACACCTGTTTCTCCTGGCTCTCGATGTACACCCGCACTTTGCTGGACGACACCTTCTCCACGGCAAAGCTGACCTGAGACTTGTCCTGTATTGCAGGGAGGCGAGTCACCCTGCTCACCCCGTCCAGGAAGACACAGCCTGGAAGAAACAAGGATAATAATACCTTCACATCTTCCGATATTCTGTGCTGGGTTGGTGTGACTTTTGTGGGAGTTATTTTATGTTAAGCCTTTCCTGTATACTTTTCCACATTAGTAATTTAAATAGTTTTTGCAGTAATTTGAAGAATAGGTAGTTCCATTTATATTTCTGATTTTTACTGTGTTATTGTTATTTTTATGCTTGTTTTTTCTTCTTCTTTTTTTTTTTTTTTGTGTGTGTGTGTGTGTCAAAATCTGATACTCTATTGTATTCAGAAAGATGAAGAATGGATGAAGTGTAATGCCTTATTCACAGGTTTTCAAAGTTAAAGAAGTAAACATAAAAATAAATAAATAAGTAAAATAAATTCTACAGGCACAAAATAATAGAGAAAGAAAGAGAAAAAAGGGAAACACATTTTCACACCTACAAAATAAGAAAGGTGATATATCCCAGGAAAATGAGGAATAGGAAATAAGAGAAGCAAACAGCAAATGAAGAAAGTATCCCATGAAAGGAAGATGCAGGGAAGGAAGACAAACCCAGCAAGATAATAATAATTTAAATAACCAACAAAAGGTAAAGATCATATGGAAATCAGGCCACTAAGTGCTATTTCACCACAAAGTGCTATTAAGAGATGAAAATAGATTAAAATAAAAGTTATGGGAGGAGGAGTCTAGCCTGCTACTGACCCTGTGCGCTGAGGAAGAGAGTGCCAGGCAGCAGCAGGTGTTCAGGTCCCATTACCGGCATACAGCTCAGGCCCAGCCCCTCGTCACTGCAGCCGCCACCTCCACGCAGGATCTGAAAGCAGCACGGCAGAGTGAGCAGGATAGGCAAAGAGGTGCATAAGCATAATTATGATGACAATAATGGTGAAGATTCTGCAGCAATATTCCTTTTATTGCCAAGAAATGTCTTTGGAAGTAATGGCTAATCAATCTATATACCAGGTTGACATTTCAATTGAAGAACTGTAGATAAGACATAATGTCTCACTTGATCTCACTGTAGAAATTAGAATATAAAGAATGATCTCCAGTCTCATTGCTCTGTATCTGTATATCTGCTTTGACACTGTAAGAAGAATTAGTTTCATCACATGTTCTCAGCTATGATGCAGTACATGGTAACAGAAGTCAATACACAAAACACTGGATGTTAGAATGGCAGGTTAGCTGACTTCTTACTATAATTTTGTACCAAGGCAGTCAGGTCCAACCAAAAGCCACTAAGGGTCACTTATGACCAAACTGGTAATGCATCGGACTTGTGTGTACCTTGAGTTCATAGCCAGGGGTTCTGTCCCCAGCAACAACCTCTCATAGCCAATAAGGATAACTTTCTTAGTGCCTCCTTGATGCTCCAAAGGAAAGATGAAAACTTTACTACAAAATGTCAGAGATCCTAAGTAAACATGAGAGAAAACCAGATACACAGGAGCCATTAGCAGCCCACACCACACCTTGAAGAGCACAGAGGAACCAGGTTTGAGCAGCGGTGCCTCAGAATGCAATACTTCTGGTTCATCCGAGGTTTTGCACGCCAGCCGCCCATCGTCTGCCACTGTCCATGCACTGCTGGCACTGCTGCTGTTGCTCCACTCTGTACAACACAAGTGATCTCAGTGGTAGTTAAGGAAGAAATCAAAAAGTATTTAGTACAGAAGGATGTGTAGTGAGGGAGGGGGAAAAATGAGGAAGATGGGATGTGTTTGAGAAGGAAAGGGAGATAGAAGATAATACTGAAGACAGAACTGGTCTTGCTGGGAGAAATGGGAGAGCAGGCTGAAAGGATGAGGCATTAGTGGTAGTGGAATAGAATGAAAGGGAGTGAGGTACAGTGTAAAGGATAGGGGGTGGGGGGGGGGCAAAAAAGTGCACACATACACACACACAGATAAGAGATAGAGAGAATTAAATGACTTGCAAAACATCACACATTCACTGTATAAAAATGCAAATACTATCACTATATAAGACTGAATCTGTAGAAAATGCATACAAAAATTAGTTCACCAAAGTACAATAAATTAATAAAGATGGGAACCTAGCATTTACATAACGACAAAATAAAATCCTGAGGCATGAAAAAAATAACAAAAAGATCAAGTATAAAAATTTAACACACACACGCACACACACACACTCACTGAAATGTGATCTATTGGTAGAGGCTGCCTGTACAAGGCTCCAAGGACCAAAACAGGATGCTCCCTCCCGCCGTGACGCCACCCGCAGGAGGTAGTTTTCCCCCGCCTTGAGGTCTCGCAGCAGGAAGGAATAGTCAGGACCCTCGTACTTGCGGGTGAAGACAGCGGCATGGGGGTCCGTGGCGCCAGTGTTGCTGCACTCAAGGCAGAACTCAAGGCCTTCATCAGACACATCCTCGTCCACCTGCAGGAGAGGAGGCGGTGAGGGTGTGTTGTGGTGGTCACTGTGGTCAAAATGGTGAGGATATTTGGCAGCAGTGGCAGTGGGAGTGAGTGGAGTAGTGTCAGTTCTTGATGAAAAGGTACATATGTAATAATAGTGATGGGGATGGTGGTAACAATGAAATATAGCAATGGTGATGATTAAGGGCTGTTATTTCTAGTGTGACAGTTGTGGAAAAGCAAGACAGGATGTGCAATGGTAGCAGTACAGAACAATGTGTGATCTGTGGGATGTTTGTAATAGTAGTGGTGGTAGTGGGTGACAAGTAGAGTAAAACACAGAAGTTTGGATATTTAGAACACACAAGAGAATGTGACAGCAACAAGGAGTGAATATTAACTGAAGGAAAGGCTTGATACATTGAGATTTAGACACAGGACAACATAACTAGCTCAGGTCCTGTACACTACAACAAGGTAAAGCCACACACACACAAAGACACACACACACCTCTTCCCAGGACACCAGCAAGGCACCAGGCTGTTCCACAATATTGGTAATCTGCACAGGTCCCATCCGTGAGACCCTGCCAGCGCGCCCCACCAGCTCCCGCACCTCATCCTCCAGCGACGGGTCATGGGGGAACTCCACGCTGACACTTGGCACGGCACACAGTGCTGGCACCTCTGGCAGGCTGGGGAGGAGGAAGGGAAGATGCTTAATGAGAGAGCATAACATTTAATATACTCTGAATATGGAAAATTTGTTTAAATTATTTAATCCCTTCACTGCTATTTGACACATCTTTCCTGAATTACTAACCACTCTGAGACATCTTTTCTTGTTCTACAGCCACTTGCAAACATTGTACTGGCTAGAATTGCAAAATCTATTCTTTTTATCCCCTTCTTTCCTGTAAATACTTAGAAAGGTTCCATACATTGCTTTTAGTGATGTGCATTGTTGCATATCACAGTGAAAGGGTTCATGCATAAATTGGACACAAACATTCCACCACCACCATTGCCATCACCACACCTAGTCATGGCAGCAGCCTCCTCCTGAAACCGCAGCACAGTGTCTCGCGCCATCACACCACTGTGTCGCTGCAGCCGCTCCCCCTGCGTCACCCTCTCCTCCACCTCATCCAGCCGACAAGCCAGCTCCCGCCCGCACTGCTCCAGCGGCCCCAGTGCCTCCTCCTCCACCTGGCCACCAGACAAATGGATTGCTGGGTTACTTAGGGTCAGGTTAGGTTAGGCTGGATTTGGTTACATTAGATTACACTAGGTTAGGGAAGGACAGGACAGGATAGGATAAGTTTAGTAAAACCAAATTACAGCTGATATATTAGGATAACTGAGTTGGTTAAAGTTGGATTACATTAGTCTTGAATAGAATAAGTTATTAAAATCTGGTGATGAAAAACAGTATAAAGTAGAGACAGTATGTATCTCTTGACAGCAGCTTTCAACTACTGTCTCTCATCTCAAGACAGTAACTAGTTAAAATGTAAGATAAGTAAAATGCTTTATCTGTTTCCTCATCACCACAATCTGTTCCCTAAGACAGATTTAGCCGATGATGTTGTCCCTTCACAGTGATGACATGATCTTTCCTTTAACTGCTAGGCCTTTACCTCTCATGCAAGCAGAGCACAGGCAAAGACTACACCATACATGAGGAGGAGAGAAGGCCACACAAACTATTCTATAAGGAGTCAGAAAGAAGTTTATTGCAAAAAGAAGCTCAATTCATGAAGTGATCTTAGTGATCTTTATGTGTGAAATATCAAGTACATAATTAATAAGTATTATGAAATAAAAACTGAAGTTAAGTAAGTTTAAAAGTGGTGTGTAGTGTGCCTGAACATGTGTACCCAAACCTGAACACATACACACACTGATGAATAAAATAAATAAAAAGGAATATGTTTGAGTGGCACACAACAAGGATAAGCTTTTCCCACTGAAATATACATAGATATCTGGAAAGGACAAGAAATGATGGCAGTAAGAAGTGTATCGCAACTTAAAGAATGACTGGATAAATATAAATAAGGATACAAGACTGCACAAGTTTAGCTGAGATCATACAACATACACCAGAAGTGCCACATATCACATCCACTGCGTAATACATACCTGCTGCACCTCGTCAAGAAGCTGCTGCCGCCTGGCACTGACTGCCTCATTCACAGTGATTAGGAAGGCGTCCAGCGTGGCATTGATGGTGTCCTTGGTCTCTGTGGCACTGCTCTTCACCTGGGTGGAGGAGGAAGAGGTGTGAGACAAACAGTGGATATGTGACTGAGTGATGAGGAGACACAGGAAAGAAAGTTAGTTAGCAGGAATGAAGCCTTATCTTTTAGCATTTTATTTAATTCCTCTCTCTCTTTCACTCACTGCATCTTTGTCTTTTTATGTGTCATCCACTTAATCATACACTCTACTTTTCCATCTTTCAAACAGACCTGCTTGGTGGCCAGTTCCAGCTGCTCAGACAGTTGCTGGAGATGGTGCTGGTGCTGCTGCAGGCTGGCAATGGTGTCCACAAGGTCGTGGGACAGCTGAGTCTGCACGTGTCGCCGGTACTCCTCTCGGAGACGCTCCCCAGCACTACTTCCGCTGCCACCACTATTGATGCCCCCATCCTGCCCCTGCTGCTGTTGCTGCTCCAAGTCTGCCATCTGTTCAGTGAGTATATGAATGAATATATGTGCCAGGCATCAGTGTGTGGAACTGACTGTGTTATAGCACAGTGTTAGCTTTACAAGAGAGGGCGCTACCTCTCCTAAGAAACAACCATGAGCTGAATCCAAAACCACCTTCATGTCAGATAGCAGAGGTCACATGACAATGAGGGTATACATGGAACTCTTCAGTTATAGATGATTAAAGGTACAAGACTGAAGCTGCTGAGTTAAGGAAAGAGAAAATGTAAATATGTTGCAGGTAACACACAAGACAGTCTGTGAAGGAAGCAGAGGATGACCTCAAAGTGTCACTAAAACACAGGATGCCTCCATGGTGGGATGTCTTGAGAAAGGAAGACAATAAATGAATGTAGGGAATGAAATAAATGAATGCAGGGAAGGAGAACCTTATAGGAACTTCTTAGAAGGCAGCAAAATTCTCCGTGGACTCAACAGGTGGGAGTGACCATTACAGGCGAGTGAATTTTCCCAAGACAATGCAGCACAAACAATTTGGATTTTTCTTCCACCATCACAATGACAGTCACAAGTTCTTTATTACTGTATGTTTATGCATTAGATCATACCATATTGAGAATATATTGAGTGAGACCAGATGTTGCCCTTATCAGTAAAGAATGATGTCAAGCTCCAGATAAGCAAAAATCTACCTCAATTTTGTTTTCAGTCACTCGTACATCTTGTGCAGTGTCTTGTGTTTAGATCAGCTTTGGTGTTGGATGTGGAGGTGCTGGTAACACTGGCTGTTGTGGCACTCCATGAAACAGGCTCAGGTGGCATCTGAACACTATTTCTCAAATGAGTTCAGTCAAGTGTTTTAAGGTGAGCATGTGCTTGAATATAACACATCCACTAGCCATTAACTAAACAGCCATCCATAAATGTGACAAAAAAAATATGGCAAGATGCATGACAGACACTTGGATGACAGGTTAATGGCTGAATTATGCTAGTTGTATGACAAACCAGGATGGCTGTGACAGCACAGTACTAAATTGGACTGTGGCAAGGATGACAAATCATCATTATAGAGAAATTATAAAATGAACGACACTTAAAGTTTCCTGAACTTAAGTAAGACACAATTTCACATTTCAGGAATTTAAGAAAGATATATTAAGGTCTTCAGAACTTTTGAAAGACACAATGAAAATATGCTCTGAACTTGACTAGGCACAATATAAGGTTTCCAATCCTTTAGGGACACAATTGTAAGAAAGAGGAAGAGAGAACAGTGATAGGAACAAGGAGTGCAGAACTGACAGTACTACAGAAATCATAGGTGGTGGAGGAGTGGCACACCACCAACACTACCTAAAAAAAAAACATAGAAAAAGATACTGGACAGAAGGCTTACCAACCACAACAAGACATAACATACACCAGAACATACAGTGACTTAAGTGAGAAACATCGAATGTATGGAAGCGCTCAGACTAAACACTGCTGAACGAATTACACTAAACCTTCGTAACAGCAGCATACCAGTACACCTGATTGTAATATTAACACACACAACCGGCACACAGCTCGCGCCACACCACCACGGCGCGAGGCAAGTGACTCACCGCCAGCAGGGGAGGGGAACACCAAACACTACTTCACCAACACTTAAAATTCCGACCAAACGTCACCACTTCAACCCTTCCACCATTTCATCTCCCTCCTTCCACCACAGCCACACCACTCTTACCATTCTTACACCCTATCCATCTCTTTCTTTTCCACTTCCTTATGATGTCAAATTCACCTTTCAAGTGGCCTCACCTCGGAGTGAAATAAATCAAAACAATCCTTTGATAACCCGTACTCCCGTGGCCATTGTTTACATCCGCCACCGCTTGGTTCTTCTTCCTCCTCGGACGGTCATGGTTGCGCAAATTTTTAACAATTTCATCTTATTTTTAATATAAAGCAATGCCGGATTTTTCTCTTGAATAGTTATTTGGATTTTATTACATCAATCTGATTACTTTTTAGAGATACTGTCATGTGATATTAGCGACTTGTAGAGTACTGAACATTCTCTTGAGACAAGATGTTTGTCGCGCCGCAGCTGATCCGATAAGCTCAAATGATAGATATACGGACGCTGACACAGACATATACACACCTGCACTGTTTACCACACACCACGATGTCCCGATGCGGAATACCTATGACCACACCTAAGGATATTAGGAATAGTGTCCTTTAAATGTGATATTCATTGTTATTCAGGCGTCCTACACTCCCTGTCCTTCTGACCTACTAAGGATGTCAGGCGAGGCGAGGCGGGCAGGAGGGAGGGGCGGTGCCAGCATGCTCCCGCCTCTCCCCTCGTCCTCCTCCTCCTCTTCGGAAATTATTGCCACTCGTTCCCTTTTGACCCAGAAAAGGCAGAGCAAAATCACGGAATAGTTAGGTGGAGACTCATTGATGTATTTTTTACGTCAATAAATCATTTGAATTTCATAGCGGATGTAAGGGTGGTACTCGTGAGTGTGGTAATGTAATGTCAATTTATTCGCTGTTACTGACTGACAACCTGACTGACTAACTCGCTATCTTTCCTCAGGGGGAACTTGCGAAGTATTAGTATTATATCAACTCACGTTTTTAGAGGGATGACAGGAAGAAAGAAACGGAGCACATATGTACAGTGACAAATTGATACCTAGATTTATTTGAAGCTCGCTGACTGACTCGCTGCCATTCTCAGGAGCGGAGATGTGCATTATTGAATTAACTCACGTTTTTAGAGGGATGCAGGAAAGAAAGTAATGGAACAGTTTGTAAGTGTATATCTAAATTTTGTGGAAATGTAATCGGCCCACTCACTGCCTTTCCTTAGAAGTGGAAAGGTATGTTCATTAAATACTAAATTAACTCGTGATTTTAGAGAGATATAGGGAAGGAGGTAACAAAGTATAGATGTAAGTTAATAATTTAATATACAAGCTCATTAGAAAATATTAGTCTCGCTCTTTATTATTATTATTATTATTATTATTATTATTATTATTATTATTATTATTAGAAGCGGGGACACGCATTAAGTATTATTAATCCATGGTTTTCGTGGAATATAAATAAGGAAATAAGGACATGTATGGTTAAATAAATTGATATCTAAATTTATTCGAAAATGCGACTGTAAGACTGACCGATTAGCTCATTTTTTTTTTTTCTTCCGTCAGATGTAAAGAGAGAGACATTGTATGCTATATTTTAATTCACTTAAAAAAAATACAGTTAAGTATAAATGTCTGTATAGAGTAAATATTGAAGATACCACATTAATCCACGTTCTAAAGGGACATAGGGGTAAGAAATTGAATATGTATATGTGTTAATAAATAAAGGCAATGCAAATAGTTTGCCATTGAAGCACTGGAGGTGATTCAGTGTGTGTGTGTGTGTGTGTGTGTGTGTGTGTGTGTGTCACGGTCAGATTGCAGCCCTGGACTCGCTCCCGCTAGATAGACACAAATTGACGTGACGAAGATAATTTGGAAGAAGAGCGGAGTGGATCCCAATTAACCCTCCCTTTCCCCTCCCCTCCTCCTCTGTCCCTCCTGTCCCGTCCCGTCCTTCATGCCACGCTCCTTTTCCTTCCCTTTAGATTAACGATACGCATCCACGAGGCTCTCTGCTTTATTTATTTATCTATTTTTATTTATTTATTTATTTATTTTTATTTATTCATTCTTTTTTTTTTTCTCTCTCTCTTTCTCTCTCAGCTCTTCTCGTTAGGGGTCTTCTGCACGGTCCTCAGTCACGCCCATTACAAGCATGTCCTCTTTCACTGCGTCCATAAACCTTTCAAAGTCTTCCTCTCCTTCTCCTGCCGGGTAGATCCATCTCCAGCATCCTCATCCCTATAGATATTCGTTCTGTGTCGCTGTGTTACTAAGCTTCAACAGCATTCTTAAGCATTTCGTCGCCTTATTTCGACTAGTTTAAACATACTTTGTAGTGGAAGTTGTTGGTATTTTCAAGGGTGTTTCCTAGATTGGAGTAATGGTAATGGCCTCTTGTGGAACTTATTATGGTGCTCAATGGTGCCCTCGTTTATTTAGTGATAATGTAACAAGGGTTTAGTATTATGAGCGGGAAACACTCTTGAGAACTTGACTATTCACCACTGCATCTTTGAAATTAGTCCTTTAGAGAGACCTAAGTACTTCAGAATACGAAGCGTGTTGGATTCAGAGATCATTACATTACACATTAAACCCAGCCCTATCTTGGATGATGGTGGTGATGCGTGTGTGAGCGAGTGGGTGACAGTATCTTGAAAGGAAAAGCTAAATCTAACAGAGAGAGAGAGAGAGAGAGAGAGAGAGAGAGAGAGAGAGAGAGAGAGAGAAGCTGTCCATAACCCATCATCACAGCAGCAAATTATACAAAGAGGAAGAAGAGTGGGATGTGAAGCATGTAGCACGATCGCGGATTCCTCTAACACACTCGCTCGCAATCTGTCGCCATCTTGTGTTGTTACTATGATACGAAGTTCTTTCCTCACGGTAGCTGAGCCTGGAGTCGCTGTTTAGATAGAGCCTGCTTCAAGCGCCGAGGAGTGCGTGGTGCGCTGGAAACGCCCTCACCGCGACCTGACTGACGGGAGGAGGATGTGCCGAAGTTGATCTCAGTCTCAGTAAGTTGATCTCAGTGATCTTCAATCACTCCTCTCCGTCTATATGTATAGGAAACCTTTCTCCCTCTCCCTCTTCCTTCCCATCATCCTGTCTGTCTTATCCATCCAAGGAAATTAGAGACTTTTTTCTCTTTTTCTTTTTTTTTAATCCACCTCTCTCTCTCTCTCTCTCTCTCTCTCTCTCTCTCTCTCTCTCTCTCTCTCTCTCTCTCTCTCTCTCTCTCTCTCTCTCTCTCTTTGTGTGTGTGTGTGTATGTGTGTGTGTGAGCGCGCAACTCTTGAAATCTATCAGAAGCACCTTTGATTCCTTCCTCACAACCACTACAGACAGACAGACAGACAGAGAATCGTGCAGGGGAAAGAAATGGAGGGGCCGGGAAGAGAGGAAGGTGGGACGGGAGGGAGGCGGCGGCGGCGGCGGCGAGGCATCGAATCCCCCTCCTTCTCACAACAGCAACACTGATCAGCGGCAGAGCAAACAAGACACTAAGGAAGCGCACCCCAACACTTGTGCCTTGCTATCCCTTGCCTTGTCTCGCTCCCCTTGCCTTGCCGCATCTCCACCTTATCAGGGAAGGTTAGCTAGTCTTGAAGAATTGAACCCTGAACCCGATGTGAACGCCAGAGTTTACATTGGGAGCGGTTGGAGTTGATGGGTAATATAAAACAAGAAAATAAAGGAAGTTGCAAGAAGCCGTCAGGCCTACATGTGGCAGTCCCTGTATGAATTAAACGTATCTACTTATTTACACTTATAAGAGGAAGTGGAGCTTGAACTAAACCTCCGATGTGAACGCCAGACAAAGCTTACATCGACAATGGGTGGAGGTGAGCAATATTAGAACAAGAAAATAAGGGAAGCTGCAAGAAGCCGTCAGACCTACATGTGGCAGTCCCTGTATGAAACGTATCTACTTACTTCCACCTATAAGAACACGAGAGAATCACACTAACATTCATGTACAGTTGTAATAGTTGTAGTCGCCAGGCATTGGTGTGTTCTCACTAAGGATATTGTGAAGGTGCATTACATGAAGCTAGTATGTACAGAAATAGCCAAATGTGATGTGCTAGACTGAAAAGCAAAAGAAAGTAGATAAAAAGGTAAAGAAAAGTAGTTGGAAAGAGAAAATAATGATATGATGTAGGGAGATGGTAGAGAAATGGGCGAAAAAAAAAATGAAAATGCGATGTAGTGAACTTGTCATAGAGAAATGGATGGAAAGAGAAGATAAAGATGCATTGTAGTGAACTAGTAAAAGAATTATAGATGGGAGAAGGAAAGATGCGATGTAGCAAACTGATGATAGATAATTAGATACTGAATAACAGAGACAATAAGTTTACCAATGGTGGTGTGGAATAGACAGACATGGAAGAAATAAGTAAGGAAAGTTGGTGGAAGCTTGTTTTGCAGTGGTGCCAGAAAGACGGATGATGAATGTGTTGTTGTTGTTGTTGTTGGTGGTGGTAGTGGTGATGGTAGTGTATTATCAAGTGTGTGAACAGCAGAAGCACAGATAGAAATACGTGCTTACAAGTTGATTAATGTAGCTACGTATATGCATCACCATAACATTCGTACATACATTTATCACAGAGAACCCCTTAAGAGCCAATACGTCTGCTGCTACTTACTCTTCCTTTGTGTTCCTTTGCTGTTGCTGTTGATATTTTTTTTTTTTTCGTTATCTTTATTTATTATTCTTTGTATTATTTTACTCTTTCTGACTATACAGTAACAACACTTATATATATATATACCTACGCTCTCTCTCTCTCTCTCTCTCTCTCTCTCTCTCTCTCTCTCTCTCTCTCTCTCTCTCTCTCTCTCTCTCTCTCTCTCTCTCTCTCTCTCTCAAAAGAAGAAGAAAAGAAGAAGAAAGAAACCAAATAGAAAGGACTCCGCCATTCTCAGCAGTCTGTTCTTTGTTATCCGACAAGGTGGTGGTGGTGGTGGTGGTGGAGGTAGTGGTGGTGGTGGTGGTGGTGGTGGTGGTGGTGGTGGAGGTAGTGGTGGTGGTGGTGGTGTCTTGTGGTGGTGGTGATGTCAGGCTTTGCTCAAGCTTGCCCTCCTCCTCCTCCTCCTCCTCCTCCTTTCCTATTGTCCTGTGCTGACGTGCAGGGAGAAGGAGAGAGAGAGAGAGAGAGAGAGAGAGAGAGTTGCTTTAATGGTGAAGGTAGTAGTAGTAGTAGTAGTAGTAGTAGTAGTAGTAGTAGTAGTAGTAGTAGTAGTAGTAGTAGTAGTAGTTATTGCTGCTGTTGTTGTTGTTCTTTTTCCTCTTCTTATTATTTTTTTTATCATTATTTTTATCATTATTATTATTATTATTATTATTATTATTATTATCATTGTTAATTATTATCGTTTTTATTGTTGTTATTATTATTATTATTATTATTATTATTATTATCATTGTTGTTTTTTGTACCGGTGGTGGTGGTGGTGGTTGCGTAGCAGAAAGAGGAGAAACAGAAACAGCAGAAACAGCAGCAGCAGCAGCAGCAGCAGCAGCAGCAGCAGCAGTAGCAGCAATAAGAAAAGCCGCTAAGACAGCAAGTAGTACATTCACCTCACACTGACACCACCAGCAGGAAGAGAGACCACCTTGTGAAGACCTGGGTATTCTGCTCACCACACGCCACTCACTCACCCCACTGAACTGTCACGCTTACACCTTCACCTTCACCTTCACCTTCACCTTGGCTCTCCACCTGCGTCACCTCATTAACCTTTGTGGGCTGCCATTGTTGCTGCGGCCATGAAGCGGATGCACTGATGTGGCTGACTTACACGCTGAGGCTGGTGGGTACATGAAACATCTATTATGGGCTTCACTTAAGTTATGTTAGGTTAGGTTAAGTTAGGCCGTGTTACATTGGCATCACTCATCACTATACAAAACCGTTACAATATTCACCAATAAATTCTTCCCAGCAGTTTACTATGGGTTTCAGAGGCCGTGTTGCATCTTTTTTTTTTCTTTTTTCTTTTCTTTTTTTTCGGGAATGTCTCTAACAACCGGTACACGAAACATCTACTATGGGTTATAGAGGCCGTGCTACGTCCTTTTTGTTTTTTGTTTTTTTTGGGGTGGAGGGTGGGGGGGGGAAATAGTTCCCTAACAAACCGAGTGAATTAGGACCACACTTCGCTTTGCTACTTAACCATAGTGACAAGACTTAGCGGAAGGTTCGAAACAAGCTCTGTCAAAGTTTAATACCAATTCATCAGTTCGTTTAAAGTTGTTCCTGAAAAACGATGTCACAAGGTCTGTTAAAAGAATAGTAGAGCACTGGCAAGGACTGAGGAGAGTGTTGCAGTGATAAAGCTGTACAGTGGTGCCAGGGAGAGTGCTGCTATTCGAGGACCTGCTTGTCATGCGTATATGCTGAGCGTCACGAGATCTAATCAGTATACACAAGATGCTTCGCCAACTGACCGATTTTATTATTTACAATCCACCGCTTGTCGAAAGGTCACGCGACTAACCTAGCTCGAAAGATTGCTAACAGAAAGTGTTGGTTTCCATGCTGATAACACCCACCGCGGCAGCTCTACTGTGATGTCTACCTCCTCAACCCTGAGTTAAAGCAAATCGCAACTTTCAAGAAATCGGAAATGACCGTCTAAAGTTCACACGCGTTTATCTCTCAGGTGGCGAAAGACAAGTGGATGTTGTACTAAAGCCGTGCAAAAATGTTTAAATGGCTTTCTCCGAGGAATGAGAATAATATGAGATTACTACAGGACAAAAGAAGAGTCGAGTACATCACCGATCATCAGTGAACTGGAGATTATATACCTGTACACTTATCAGCCGTCTGGTACCCACTGCAATGAAGTACCGCCCTTATGCAAGTATTGATTACGGTCTTTTTATTACATTTCCTTCCTTAAACAACGGTGGGTGAAGCTGAGTGATGTGGATGGTGGAAGGTTATTTTCTGCTTTACTAGTTAGATATTAATAGTTCGTGTCTGCAAGATGCTAGTGTAGATTGTTATTGCAAACGTACGCAGCTGATTTACTGGTATGGTACGATGTCTGTTGAAGTTAAACTTGAAATAATGCATCGGAGGAAATCAGTATAAAGCAGGTTTTTTTTTTTCTTTTTTCTGTTCGACCATTGATTATACCCTTGTTTCGATCTTCACTGTTATATTTTTATTACTCATATGATTCTCTCTCTCTCTCTCTCTCTCTCTCTCTCTCTCTCTCTCTCTCTCTCTCTCTCTCTCTCTCTCTCTCTCTCTCTCTCCGTCTCTCTCTCTCTCTCTCTCTCTCTCTGTGTGTGTGTGTGTGTGTGTGTGTGTTCCCCTTCAGATTTACCTTGTAAGTTTTTTCCTTCTTTCCTTTCCTAGGAGTGTTCATTTCTTCTTCTTCTTCTTCTTCTTCTTCTTCTTCTTCTTCTTCTTCTCAACTTGTCTTTCCTTTTTCTCGTTTTCTAGCTTTCGTCATTTCCACACGGCTCATTCTGAACACACACACACACACACACACACACACACACACACACACACACACACACACACACACACACACACACACATACACACACACCTTCCATCACCCAGACCTTCCATCATCGCCATTCACCGCAGCACGTCCTAATCTGCTCGTCCATCTCTTACTCCATCACTGTCATTCACCACAACCCTCTGTACTTTCCTTCCCTGATCCCCTACGCTCTCCTCTGGCATTACCTTTCCTTACACATTTATCTCTCCCTCATCTCTTTCCCCTCCGTCACCTCCATTACTTTTACTTGAGTTTCTGATATTACAGTAACGTTTTCTTTCTTTCTGGATGGTTATTGGGATTTTTATTTTATTTTGTTTATTTATCTATCTATCTGTTTATCTATCTATCTGTTTGCCTGTCTGTGTATTCATCCGTCTCTTGATTAATTTGTTTTATCTGTTTATTTTTATTTATTTATTTATTGTTACTATCATTTTTTTTATTTTGAAGTTTTATAAATGAAGCGACTTGTGATCTCGTTGCTGCGGCGAGAAAAAAAAGTCAAACCAGTCAAGCAATCCTCTGTCCAGTGAACGTCGCATGTTCATCACTCCTGCTGGCGGCGTTTTCTCTACGTGACCGTCGTGCATCAAGGGTGAAAGTGTTGTACGTCGCCCACACGTCTGCAAGAGTATAGTTTATCGATTCAATCCAAAACAAATGCCTTATCCGCATAAATAATAGTAATTGTTCCTTGTAAAGTAATATGGAATGGTAATGAAGAGGATACATAGTGAGGCATCAAACTGGACGCAAAACTCGAAGAAATATTAAAAGTATCTGTATATACGTATGGAAAAGTAATTTAGAATAGTAGTTAAGAAGACAGATTATAAAACAAGAAATTAAACGTAAGAAAAACAGCAAAAATATTAAAAGGAGCTATATGCATGTGTACGTTACATGTCCATAATTTCTCGCCTTCTCTGTATTTCTTTCTTTTTTTTCACATAGATGCTTCTTTTTTCATGCAAACCCCATATATCTATACTAGCAGTGTTAATTGTGTTGTAGTTCGCCTAACCG
>NC_087192.1:1552500-1570000 GCF_035594125.1 Scylla paramamosain
CCGCTTTTTCATCACGTCCTCAACGATATCCAGCTTCTTTTTCCCCATTTCAAATCGATCTTATAACTTAACTGCAAGCTTTCGTATACTTAACACTGGTAAACTAAAATATCATGGTCTGCCTTGTGTACCGGTTTGTCCCCCAAGGTCATACGTAAGAACCTAATTATCAGCTACAAAAGTTCATGTTGCTCAGGAACTCTCTGCCTGCTTGTGTTTCCAGTGATTTAAACTCTTTCAAGTGGGAGGTTTCAAGAGACTTCTAGTGATTTTTAATATTCTTTTGACAGCTTTCTTTTGTGTTTGTCATTTTCAGTAAATAGTTATCTTGCTTCCCCGTCTTTTTGTTGCCCCTGGTCAGAAATCCTCCTACAATAAATAAATTAATAACTAAAGCGTTCAAAAGTCCTAATTACGAGTATTATTTGATATACATAGACTAAATAAATACTACTTTTCTCCTTTGCAATAAAATTTTATTTACGGTATGTTAACCATTTGACTGTTAGTTGGTACACCATTCACTAACTGCCAATCACTTAGTCATTTTTACTTGTTCTATTGCCACATCCATTTCTTAAGCTGAGTAGAGACAGCAAAATGTATTCTTTATCACCCATAACATACCCATAACATTTCATACATTGCATATGGTGGTGATAATGTCTTGTGTCAAAGTGAAAGGGATTAATCACAGCATCTTTACGCCATATTTATACTCCAGAAAAAAAAAAAAATCCGTGTGCTTCGTAGTCTGTGTACTGAAATATGATGGAAGCAATGTAGTATAGAGAGGTACGTAACATGATATATTAGTCTTTTAAGTGGAAAGTAAACGAAGGATTGGTTGATTAGTTTATAATTTGGCACCACAACACAAAGAAGAAAGAGTCGATTTCGCGCCAGACGCTCAGCAGACGTGATCATCCCTTTGTCATGTCCTGCCGCTGCCTCGGGGCTGTGGCTGACTGGTGGTGCCCGGGGAGGTAGGGGGGTGAAGGAGAGTGGCACGAGGGATTAGGAACTGCTTAGTTTATACCCAGAGAGAGAGAGAGAGAGAGAGAGAGAGAGAGAGAGAGAGCGATTTTGTTTGTGTTCTTAAGTCAGTGTGTTTTTGGAACCTTCTGCCTTCTTCCATCCTGTGTGTGTGTGTGTGTGTGTGTGTGTGTTAGGTCTTGATGTTTGCTTTTATTTCCATCTTTAATTTGCGTTGTAATAATATCGTGTTTTTTTCTTGTCAACTCTCTCTCTCTCTCTCTCTCTCTCTCTCTCTCTCTCTCTCTCTCTCTCTCTCTCTCTCTCTCTCTCTCTCTCTCTCTCTCTCTCTCTCTCTCTCTCTTCACTTTCATACTTAACTCCACTTTCAACCCAGCCAGTCAGCCTTCCCTCTTTTCCACAAGCGTTTCCTCTCCTCTACTCCCTTCCCTCCCTGCCTTAATCTAATCTTCCTTCCTATCCTCACGTTTTTTTCCCCCAGACACTCGTAACCTTCCTTCCTTCCTTCTTTTCCCTCACCTAACGTTCCCTTCACATCCCTTAAATGCACACACATCCCTCTTCTTTGTCTTTACCATATAACTCAACGCTGCCTTGTCTATATTGTTCATAGGAGCGGTTAGAACGTGCTACCACTGCAAGGTTCGCGAGCGCTGTCTGGATTCAACGGCCATGCAACTGAAGAAATGTGCCCCCAGCGTGAACCACTGCGTGAAGAAGGTGACCCATAGCAGAGTTACCGGTGAGTCAGTGAAGTGTTGCCAGGCGTGATCGACTTTTCAAGGTTCATGTTGATTCATTTTATTACTTAGCCGTCGTCTTTCTCGCTTTTGATTATTTAACGACTTTATTTATTGGTATTATTCTTTTTTTTTTTTTTTTGGGTGGAGGGTAGATTATGATAATTGATAAGCTGTCATGATTAGCGATATTGTTACAGTGAATTATGTAAGTTAGTCTTTCGTTTTGTGTTTGTTTTATCTATTAACCTCTCTCTCTCTCTCTCTCTCTCTCTCTCTCTCTCTCTCATTTTCCTTGACATTCTATTTAAGTTCGTTTATGTGTTCCCAAACCAGTTTTTACATTGCAATGTGCTGTTCATTGAACCTTTCCTCTCTCATTGTTTTTGTCCGTCTCTCTTCCTCTCCTCTCCTTCCTTCCCTCGTTCCTCTTTCTCCTTTCCCCTTTTCCCTCTCTTCTCTCTTTTCCCTCTTCCTCTTTCCTTCCCTTCTTTCTCACTCTTCTTCACTTCCCCTCTTTCGTGAATCCCGCGCCATCCACTGCTTCCTCTCTCACCTCCTCACCTCTCCTTGGACATCCTCATCTGTCGCCTCCTCCTTATCATCATCATACTTTCTCTTCACCTCTCTCTCTGTCCTTACACATGATCATCTGTCTTCTCCTCCTCCCACTCATCTTTTCTCACCACTCTTCATCCATCAACTTTTTTATGGATCATGTATACATCTCCTCCTCCTCCTCTCAAGCCATCCTTCCTCTTTCCCCAGGAGTCGTGGTGACGGAGAGGTACTGTGGCGGACGTGACTTCCTCAACACGGCGAAGGACAGAGGCTTGGTGGAGGATCGCTGCTACGTGGAGGAGGAGGAGGTGGTGCTGGTGGAAGGGAGGGACAGACGCACCTCCTCCACTGTTTGTTTCTGCTCCACAAACATGTGCAACGGGCAGTCTTCCGTGAGAAAGCCTCCTCCACCACACTTAGTTCTCCTTTTCTTGATCGTCTTGTTTGTCTTCCGACCATCGTGACGTATGTTGTGACTTGTGAGCAAATGGTGGTGATTCCTGCGCCAGACTAGCTGTGATAATACTTTGCTTTGTTGTGTGTGTGTGTGTGTGTATGTGTGTGTGTGTGTGTGAGAGAGAGAGAGAGAGAGGACCCTGCCAAATTCTATAATTCCTACATAATTCAAAGGGGCCAAGTTGTACTCTACTGTATCATATCAGTGGTTGAAACTCTTTATACCAAGCATATCAACAGCAACAGCCAGCGTCTCGTCTCCACAGCAGGCGGCCACGCACGCAACGCACTCATCTTGCTGTTACGTAATCATCATGTCTTTCATTTTTCTTGTAATTATTTATCAAGAAAACAGATAAATAAATAAAAGTCATTGCATAGAGATGGATATTTCCTTTTTTCTACTCACATTATATTTAAGTCCTGTCTGTGTTGTTATTGTTTTTATTTATTATTATTATTATTGTTATTATTATTATTATTATTATTATTATTACTGTCGTCGTCGTCGTTGTTGTTGTTTTTGTTGTTGTTGTTGTTTTATCACTACTGCTGCTGCTGCTGCTACTACTACTACTACTACTACTACTACTACTACTACTACTACAATATTATAATTAATACTACAGCAACAACAACAACAACAATTACTACTACTTCTACTACTACTACCACCACCATCATTACTAATAATTAATAATATTCCTCGACATGTGCTCTGTTACGCTTTTATTTTCATCACTTATAAAACTGCCTTGTATAATTAACTGATTAACTGCTGGCATCTGAACAACATAATAAAGGCACCGTTGCAACGCCAGAATATGCACTAAACACAAAGCTGTGGTGCACATTAGAAAGTTGGATATCATCAGTGGGTGTGCGTGAACCGAGGGTCGCGCTAGTGAGGTCACGGCTACAACGGCACGGGGGCGTCAGCACGGGAGGCGACTGACAGCCCTGGGACCATATTCTGAAACACTTGTCCGCAACTCCACTACTTTCAAAAGGCTCTAGTTGAAGTTACACAGGTTTTAAGGGTGTTTTTATGGTTCTGGTGATAAATTATTAAGATTTCTACATTATTAACAGGAGGAAGACTCTTGAGGACCAAGCATCGTTTACCCAGCCACAGGAGAACTTTGCGTGTTAAGCCATAAATCTGTGTGTAGTATTTTCGCCTTCTGCACGTTTAATGAATTTATAAATAACTCCGCCGGCTGTGATATTTGCATGTTTGTACTTTGTGCTCTGTTTACACAAGGGGTTCATTTGCCTTCTTGTGGTATGATATCGGTAAGAATATTTGCTTTAGTAAGAGTTAGTCGTTTAGTCACAACATATAAGTATACTGCATCCATACAGTTGTGGAAAGAGTGTGTGGTTCAGCATGTTAACTCTCACAAGGATACCTTACAAAACTCGACAAACGTACTCCCAGCAGGGTCTGTGATATGAGGCAGGCGATGCAGTTCAACAGATGAGTTAGGGCCCACCACAATAGTGACATTTTTTGTAGGAATTACACAATACATGTCACTTGAAAATATGTCGTGACCGAGATGCATAGATTTGGTATTTAAAGGCTACTGGAAACTCAAAAACATTCTCAAATTTCAGTTAATTAATACTATTTATATTTCTTATAAGTCACGATGAAAATCTTACTCGAATTCATCTTACGTTCGTTCAAGGTTATTTGATGTCAAGTTTATCTCTCCAACATGTTCAGTAATTAAGGAAACCATCATGCAAGAACGCAGGCAGTATCAAATTCATAAACACAGCTAATATTCAATCGGTGCAATTAATGTTCAGTTTGAAAACACACATGATATTAGCATCACATCAATTACCATAAATATTCAGTAATTAAGTAAATCTTCGCATACCATACAAGTCCATCATACCAGACATAAAACAACATATAAATATCCTGCTCCTCCTTTAATAAGATACTTGATTTCTAGACAGCATTACAATTTCAAGTTTCATTTACTTTAAGTTATTCCGTCCATCTCCGCCTTTCTCTGGTCGGGCCCGCTGGAACCTCTGCCTCAGCCTTTATTCATAATTTTGTCATTCTGTTCATATACAATTATTCGGGACTGTCTTTATTAATTCTTTATTTAATTCTTTATTTTCATTACATTTAACATATTTACGTATCTTGTTCACGCACATGTTCTGCCCACAAGCAAGGTAAATCAATACAGTAAGCCAGTCAAGGTATAAGGGAAATTTGTAGGCGGAGCTTAAGTAGGCGTTGGTATGTTTCCATAGCTTTTTTTTCTACTGGTACCTCGATCGCTTTCCTCGCCTTGTCCTCTACATCATTACCGTAAATCCCCTCTTGTCTCAGGCCACCTTCCTGCTGTTGTATCTTGGGTATGTCCTGTGTCTGTGTTTGTTTTTTTTCTGATTTATTCTCCAGAGTTCCATTGTTCTTGATATCCTGTGTGAATTTTCCTTCCGGCTTATTTTCTCCCATTTCATCCACCGCCTTCATTTTTTCTTCTTACTTATTTTATCTTCTCTCTCTCTTCTTCCTTATTCTGTCTTCTTTTTTCTTCTTTCTTCATATTTATTTTATCTTCTTGTCTTCTTTCTTTCTTTCGTAATACATTATATACTGTATGGGGTCACCACAAATACATACATTTTCATTCTAAAAATATAGTTCATAAAATCATCGCTAACTGAAAATTAAACTAAGAGGTAATTGTGAAAACACGCTGTATCTGGTTATCTTCTTTTATAAAGAAATGAAAGATGACGAGTTAGGTAGCTAGAACTTATTCTAATATCCTCTGATAGCCTTAAACAATAAACTGAAAGGGGTGCTGTTGATGTTTGAATGAAACTCGGCTTTATTCCCAATTAAAACTCAACACGCCTTCAGAATGCTCCTTGAATAAATAAACGGGCTGACTCTGTAAACTGCGAGTGTTCCCATTGATGACGCATGTGGTAATAGTACGTACTTCACTCTCACCTTGTTTGACAGAGGTGAACTGCGTGTATATTAAAAAAAAAAAAAAAAAGATGAACTTGTTGCTTGCTGAGTTACTTAACGGAAAGTGCTTGGTTGGCAGTGTACATTTTTAGTTGAGTGGAGGGAAGGAAGACGGCTTGTTGAGGGTGTCAGCGGCCTGCACTGGGTTAAACAGGCACGTGGGGTTATTTAACAGATGCTATCCTCCCACCGCCTCAAATTACGAGGAGAGTATTACGAATGAATGTTGTCCTTTTTTGCAGCTTTTGAAATACGAGAGAGAGAGAGAGAGAGAGAGAGAGAGAGAGAGAGAGAGAGAGAGAGAGAGAGAGAGAGAGAGAGAGAGAGAGAGAGCTACAGGAAACAGGAAGAACAAGAAAAGAATAGAGATTGAAAGTTATAAAATGAAAAAAAAATGGAGATAAGAGTACACACACACACACACACACACACACACACACACACAAAGAGGACAAGTGTATAAGTCAGTATTTGCAGACACACATACTACATAGCCAACTAGTCACTCCTCAAGGGCCGTATTAGTTTTCATATTACGTAGCCTGCAACCAAACAGTGTTGATTCAAGTTAGGTTCAAGGTTCTTCGTCCCTCCTACTGCTGCTCCTACCCTTCGTTCAAACCTCTTACTCCCTCCTCCCTTTCCTTCACTCCTCTTTCTTTTCCTCCACTCCTCTTCCCTTTCCTTCACCCCTCTTTCTTTTCCTCCACTCCTCTTCCTTTTACTCCCGCAGCACTCAGACGCCGCTCGTTCAATACGGTTTTTATGAGTGATTAGCTTATCTTTTTTACAACAGCTAATCGTAGTGCGGCTTATCACACACACACACACACACACACACACACACACACACACACACACACACTGATGACCTTGGCACCAAGATTACACGTGTGCTTTTACTTTTCGTCCTTTGTTTTATTCATTTCCTCGTTCCTCCCTGCATGAAGTCATTGGGTAGAGGGCTGGAGGCACGAGGCTATCCGACCAGGTAAGGTGATCAGGCTTCTGTTTTGCGTCAAGCTGAGTGCAGACCAGATAGAGCGCGTCCGAATTGTTGCGTCCACTCTCTCTCTCTCTCTCTCTCTCTCTCTCTCTCTCTCTCTCTCTCTCTCTCTCTCTCTCTCTCTCTCTGCGACTTTTACAATTTCTCTATTCAACGTTGTATTTTTGTCTACTAAACACTTAACTAACAGCTATAACAGACGTAGTGACGCATTGTCGTTGCTCTCTCTCTCTCTCTCTCTCTCTCTCTCTCTCTCTCTCTCTCTCTCTCTCTCTCTCTCTCTTAAAAATCCGTACTTATCTTTTAACACTTCAGAACAGAGTGATAATGGAACGGAAAGAGAAAACTCGAGGCGATAACAAAGATTACAACATTAACCATCACGTGTTGTTGTAATTCCTATGATTCTGTAATAATTAGAGGGTAAATGTATTTTTTTTTTTTTATCATTCAGTTTTCTGGCAACGCGCAGCTTCAGTCTCACAGTATATATATCTCAACCTACCTTTATGGCTTGTGCATGTATGTTGTTGTGGCAGTCTGACAGATGCTTGAAATGGACTACTTTTTTTACTTTATTGATATTTAGAGCATCGTAAAAATTATTTCCATGAACATACAGAGAAAAGAGGTAATGGAAGGTTAATCTTATATTTTCTAAGTTACGAAATTATTTTATAAGCTAGTACAAAAAAGGTCTAAAAAGCTTGTTATCTCATGAAAAAAAAAAAAAACTATCACCGTGACTATCACCAAAGTGCGCCGCTTAATTTATATACGTTTATAGATATGTATTCTTAACTGTGTCTTTCAGCAGGCCTTCACTACAGTGACAACAGGACTGGTGCGCCGTCAAAGTCCAAGATGTACAGTACGTACTACAGCAGTGTTCCGCAAAGCAACAATGTTTGAGAATCACTAGATAGATTAGACTGATTCATAGCCGGGGATGATAGATGGACTGATGTTTCATACAGGGACTGCCACGTGTAGGCCTGCTGGCTTCTTGCAGGTTATCTTGTGTTTTTAATTAAGCTGTTTAATTGCTCAAGTATCATAAAATTGTGAACAGTAGTCAGCTCAATGTAGTTTATATGAGAGTACCCTCAGAAGTAAAGCGTTTTCTGTTACAATGCATAACGATGGAAGATAGAAGGGGACACGATAAAAATCTGTTTGTTTATTGGTACTTCGTAAAAATATATAACAAATATAATATAATAAATAAAAATAAATAAATTAATAAATAAAAAATAAAATTAACTATCTAAATAACTAGAATAAAGAAAAAAATAATTATAATAGAAATGGGTAGATAGAAAATAAATTGACAAGATAAATAAACAAAGATGAAAATGAAGAAAACAGCGTCTGTATCATACCTGTAATTATTCTTTCCATTCTCTTTAGTCACACTGGTCATGTCCTTGTCTTGGTAGTAGTATGAGACACGTGGCTCAAAATCATACCACATGAAGGTTAATTTGGAGGAAGGTTCTTATTTATTTCTCAATGGCAATAAGAATGTCTATAAAATTAAATCTCTCTCTCTCTCTCTCTCTCTCTCTCTCTCTCTCTCTCTCTCTCTCTCTCTCTCTCTCTCTCTCTCATCACGCGTTTTAAAAATATCCAAAAAAATGATTAGTCGGATTTTCAGAACGGTTTCTCCTGTTAATAATGTAGAAATCTCGTTAAAAATCTGTCACCAGAAATGTAAAGAAAAAAAAAAAACGTAACTTCAGGTAGGACTTTTTGAAAGTAGTCAGGGTGCAGCGCGTAAGTATTTTATGAAAATCCTCTCTCCCTCTCCCATGCAACTGAAACAGAGACATCTAGTGTTGTAATGTCTAAATACTTGACCTATACGGAGTTGCCACAGAATCATTTCCAGCTAAGTCATGACGACTCCACGTGGCGCATCACCCCATCAACTGCTTCGCGGCTGCCCGCTCGCCGCTTTGCCCTGCCTTGCCTTCCGCGTGCCGCCCATTTGCTCACACAGAGGTAGGAGCAAGTGTGTCTGGTGTCCGTCATCAGTGTCAGGGTTACTAAGGTGTGAGGAGCCACGAGGAAGGATAATACGTGGTGAGTGTGTGACTGGTGAGGCAGTAATGGTGTCCCGTGAAGAATGTGGTGGTGGTGGTGTGTTGGGATGTTCCGGGAAAGACATACCGTGCTTCTCTTCTACTTTGCACTTCTCTCATCTTCCACTCAGTAGTGTTAATGCCCTTCATCATTCATCTCTATTTTTTTTTTCATCCATTTCTTTTGTTCTTTTCCCTTGCACCCGTCATAATCTTGGTCTGTGAACAACGGCTTTGCGAAATTATCTGTTATGTTAGGGAAAGACTCTAGAGAACTCGGCTGATCATGTCTGTGGCCTTTGAACATTGTCGTATTGAGAGCGAAGCGTTTCATAATACAGGCATCAAACACAACGAGGCGAGATCCGAAGCTGTGTTGCTGCTCCGATCAGAAGAGTGAAACAGCCTCGGATGGCGGAGTGGGTACGCTTGTTTCCGATCCGACTTTCTGCCAGACTTTGCTCGCCAAACTTGACTTCACCTACCCTCACCAATTCACAACCACGACAGAAACAGCATTACCAAAAAAAAAAAAGGTTCTCATGAGCAGAATGGAGAACAAATGGCAATCGTTGACACAAAGCAGACTTCACTCATCAGTTTAGACATTAACCACCTCACCTGTTGTTGTAAGCCAGTGGTTCTCAACCTGGGCGCCTTGCCAAGAATTTACAAATTATACATTTCTAAATAATGTTAGGAATCTAAATAAATAAAAAAAAAAAACTTGCATCACTGTTCTGGCAGAAGAACATACAAAACAATAATGGCTGTACACTTTGTAATGAAGCAAAAGTGTTCTCAACTTTTTTTTCTCTTTTCCCTTTTTTTTTTTTTTTTGTCGTGGTGGGTTTTTGGATAAAAATGAAGGGAAGCCACACGAATGTTGAGAATCCATCCTCCTCCTCCTCCTCCTCCTCCTCCTGTTTTTTAGTTACTGTAGTGAATAGCATAATCTCTTTCATCCTTTCCTATCACATCTTAGCCTTTCCTCCTCCCTATACTCTCCTGTTTTTCCTTCCTTGATCTCTAGTGTCCTCCATCCTCTAACCCTTAGAATCTGTAGTGGTAGTGGTAGAATAGACACACAGACAGCCTCGTTAGGCCCAGTAGGGCTGTTGCTGTCTGTTCTTTCCTTTGTATTTGTATTTGTATTGTATTCCTCTGTGCGTCAGGCCTCGTCCTCGCAGATACACAGAGCCGTGTAATGCTGTGTGGTCTATGATTTATTTTTTCTTTTATTTACTTTCTTTTTCTTGTTATAAAGGTTGAAGGTTAGTAGGTAGAGAAGAGGAAGTGGAGGAAGAGGAGATATAGATGGAGGGAAAGGTTGGTGGCCCATCCACAATGGTGTGTCTGTTCAGTAGTGAAGGTTGTTTGTACAAGTCATCGCTTCGTCCTGCCCGTTTTCTCTCTTCCTCCGCCTGCTGGTGCCGTGTGAAGAGAATGGAGTGTTTACACAGTTTTACACGTCATACACACTGCCTGTGTGAATAGTGTTTGTTTGTTTGTTTTGTCCGTTTGTTTGTCTGTAGTGTCATGAGTGTTTATTAGTTTGTTTTGTTTTTTTTCCCTGCGTGTGTGTGTGTGTGTGTGTGTGTGTGTGTGTGTGTGTGTGTGTGTGTGTGTGTGTAGACCGAAGAATGTCCGGAAGAAAACCAAAGAAACACATTAGAGAGAGAGAGCGAGAGAGAGAGAGAGAGAGAGAGAAAAGAAACGACAAGCAGAGCGCCATGGAGGAGGAGGAGGAGGAGGGTGATGTGTTGAAGCACCTCCTCCACTGGACACTTTGTAACCTTGTAATCTTGTGACAGCTGCAGCTTTACGAGCAGTGTTCAGTGCGTCTTTCAAATGACATATGAAAGTTTAAGGGAATTTTAACATCATTTCACCTTGATGTGGAAAAATGTGCTTTCACCTTGATGTGGAAAAATGTGTATTTCATCTCCCGCAATTATACGATATGTGTTACAAAAAAGTATCGAGCCTTGCTGGACTTTTTGCCATAGAGGACTTGTACTGCTGGATTTGTTATCATGTATGAGAACAAACAAAGTGGGCAGAACAAACCCAGTATTATTCAAAAACTCAATTCCTCCATCTATCAACTCGACACAACCTTCCAGACAACCATCCGCTCTTCTTCACTGATACTCAGCTGTGCCCCTCCTCTACATTTATTCTCGGTCCGTCCTTTACTAATCATTTAAACTGGAAACTTCACATCTTATCACTAGCTAAAACAGTTTCTTTGAATTTAGGCGTTCTGAGTCGTCTCCGTTTGTTTTTGTCAACCCCCCCCCATCACTAAACCAACTCAGCACTGTAGTCTTGATTAATTATATCCTGATTGACTGACTGGTTGGTTGAATACTGATGTGTCACGCGAGAAAGGAGCTGGGTGACAGTTTACATGTATCTCGGAGTTGACGCAAGCCAGTCTTCAGTCTACAGATGTCATTCCTCAGTTTATTCTTGTCATTCCTCAGTCTACAGTCTACGCACGTTATTCCTTCCGCATCCCATCTATCAGTCTTCAGTCCACACTTACCAGTCCAGTACACTAAATCACCACTGAACAAAGCCACTGAAATATAGCAATCCCCTTGAAATAATAGTAAATAAATAAATAAATAAAAATTAATAACTTTCTCATAGCTGTTCACTCCGCCATACTCTCGATCTTGAGTGTAGCATTGTGTTCAAGTCTCTCCCTGCTCCTGCTGCTGCTCCTGCCCCGCGCCCCTGCCTCCCAGCCACGCCCAGGCACCTATGTGGGCGACCTTGGTGCTGTTGCCAGTGCTGCTGCTGCTTAGTGATGCCCCTCCCCTCCTCCCCTACCTCCGTCCCATGGGCCCTATGGCAGCCTGGACTAGAGGGTCACATGCGGGACTCGTGCTTACCAGCCTCACCCTCCTGCTAAGGTCCGTGTTCAGAAACGCTTTGCTCTCTCCATGACTGTATTTCAAAGGCCACAGAGATGATTATCCTGGTTTTCAAGAGTGTTTCTCCTGTTGATAATGTAGAAATCTTGTTAATATGTCACGAAAACCATAAAAAAACACCCTTAAAACCCCACGTCTCTTCAACTAGAGCCTTTACAAAGTGGTGAAGGTGTGACGCAGAAGTGTTTCAGAATGTGGTCCGATGCGTTTGTTCGTCTTGCAGCTCGTGTTCCTGAACGCGTCGGGTTCTCTGTAGGATTGTTCTCAAAGCCACTGAGATGGTTAGTCAGATTCGCATGAGTCTATTTTTTTTATTTTTTTATACAGAATCCTTGCTTAAATGTCACTAGAACCATGAAAGCATTGTAATAACCACGGTTCCAGCATGTTCATAGTACAAATGAATATTTAACAGGCTCTGCTGGAGGTTATTCAGGGTTTTTCAAGGGTTTCCTCACGCTTTCAGTGATGGTGACCGTAAAGATGTAATGTTCACTATAAAACATTCCCTCCTGATTCTCGCCAGCTGTGTGCCATGCAGGAAAATTTGAACATCAGTGTATCAGAATAATAATTTTCTGTGTTTCAAGATGTTCATTAGCAGAGACAGTTGGGATGTGCGCAATTTTGAAAACTTTTAGGAAGCAGCTCAGTAAGTTAAATTAGCAGTCATCAGACTGAAGGAAGATAGTCAGCACAGTGCTGGAGTACTTTGTGCTTAGGAAATATTGATTGTTAAGGTATTTTTTCATTAGAATTTTTCATTACGTATTACAGAAAACGTGGATGAAGTTAGTGCCAAACAAATGACTTAAAGAAGTTTCGCAAAAGGTAAAAGATTTAGTTTCGTCAAAGTGTGGTTTTAGAGAGAGAATATTCAGAAAATGGTGTGGGTGGTTGTGAACGGAGAAAACAAAACCATTCATAACTTTCTATGGGAACTCTGGTGCTGTGAAGTGTTACTGAAATTTATTGGTGGGTTTATTTTATTTTGTTTTAGGTTAACCAGGTATTGGAAAATTTTGCAGAAGATAATTGTTTGCCAGAAAGACTACATTAGAAGGTGCTTGCGAAAATTTACGTAGACCTGTAGTGTTCTTAATTTACTATGAATAGTTAATCATATTTGTTCAGGCCAAGTCATTTGTTTCCAGAAGATTATATCTGCCTTGCTACTGAAGTTAAGCGTAAGGAAAGAGGCACACTCCTTGCTGATGGTGTGGCGAGACACAAATAATTACATGCATCATTTTGCCCCTCCCCCCCTTTTTTTTTTTACTTGGTTGTTGCATTACCATAATAATCTAATCAGGGTCCAGAGAAAGATAGCTCTCTGGATCCTGAATCTAATCAGCTGTATTATCACACCACATCACCCACACCAGGGTGACACACAACAGGACAGCACCACAGTCTGGTCACTCACTGTCACTTTTTCCCTGAAGAATGTTTGTTGAACAGAGGGGCGCGTCTCGCTGACTAGTCACTCGGGCATTGAAGTGACAGAGGCAGGAGGGGCGTAACAGGGCCTCCCTCGACCCTGCCGCTAGCGAAGACAAAAAACCCCACCTGCAGAAATACTGTAACTCCACGACCTCCCTGACGCGTCTAAAGTTCCACAGCAACCATGGAAACTTGGATTATGCTGCATCTGCTGCTCTTTTATATTAGAGAGGTATGGCTTAAGTTAGGTTTGGTCTCCTGCTGTTTGGGTAATGTTTGTGATGACTGGTGAAGGTGTGAGGGTGAGGGCAGTTCTTGTTACGGTTACGTGAGATTTGATGTCACAAGTGTCGACCAGGAATGTGTTAGGCCTTCCCGTCCCTCCAGACAGTCAAGCGATCTGAAGACTGACCCTTTCGTTCTCCTCGCATCCCTGTCAGAGGCGGCCTGTGTTCAGATTCTCATGCGTGTTTTTTTTTTTTTCTCTCTTTTTTTTCTTTTTAACCTTCATAACACAATGTCATTAAACTCTCATTATATTCACTGAAAATCTCAATAACTTCTATTAGGGCCTGTTTACAGTAGTCAAGATGAGACTCCTGAAACATTTGAAATGCAGTGCAAGCTCAAGTGCGTGCGTGCGCAGAGAACGCTGATTTTTTCCGCGGGCATCTGGCTCCAACTGGTGCTGACCCGCGCAGTCTTCAGGCGCTGGTAGGTGACCACTAGAGATTGGAAAAATATTTAAATTACAGTGCATGAAAAAAATATTTTCCACATTAAACAGTGATTTTTTACAAAAAATAAATAAATAAATAAATAAATAAATAAATAAATAAACAAAATAAATAAATAAAAAGTAAGTAACTAAATCCCTGGTTTCTGCTGGATATTTACATAAAACAGGCCAAACACATATTTACCAGATCCTTATTGAAACCTCATGACAGGGGTATTTTAGTGGTCTGTGTCACGTTTACTAATTATTCAATACAGGTGAGTGATGCCGTTCATTGCATCAGTGGCATAAAGAAAAAAATATCTTCACATGACTGATACTTGAATTATTCTTAAGTGAAATCATTTGACATAGATAAGACCAGGATACCGCTGTCAGTCTGACTCACCAGTGGACAAACAAGACATGAAAGCCTTGATACATCTGCTGCCATGGACGTGTATGGTACAAGTCGCCAGCTTTGCGCCAGCGTCAGCGAGACAATCAGTATTTAATGCAGAAAATTATATGTTCCTTTTCACTTTTTATTTATTTACTTTATCTTCTTAGTTTTTGTTACCTTGTATATAAACGACTCTCTCCCGTTCACGACCGCCGTTGTCACCAAGCCTCCCATTTTGATGCCGGTACGACGAAGCGCCGTGGACGGCGTGAAATGTACACGGCTCGCTATGCACGCATTCACAATTGTCGACCTTTCGCCGTTTCGACTGCACGGCGACGTTATTTCAGCACTTGCCTCCTGACCTTTGATCTGCACAGTCTTGTTCACCAGTGACAAAGTAAAGGACTCAGTCTGCTAAGCTCATCAAATGATTCTCTGGTCATTCTAAAGTAACTGAAAAACTTTTTCCCGTCACTTCTGAGCTCCTCATACAGAGTAACAAAAGCTCCTACCACGGATCTGGAAACATTAATACTATGCACCCATATATATATATATATATATATATATATATATATATATATATATATATATATATATATATATATATATATATATATATATATATATATATATATATATATATATATATATATATATATATATATATATATATATATATATATATGTTGTTGTTGTTGTTGTTGTTGTTGTTGTTGTTGTTGTTGTTGTTGTTGTTGTTGTTGTTGTTGTTGTTGTTGTTGTTGTTGTTGTTGTTGTTGTTGTTGTTGTTGTTGTTGTTGTTGTTGTTGTTGTTGTTGTTGTTGTTGTTGTTGTTGTTGTTGTTGTTGTCATTTCCGATATTGCTGTTATTATCATCATTGTTGTTATTACCAAAGTTACTCGTATTTATTATTACTATTATTATTACTATTATTATTGTTATTATTATTTTTTATTTGCATTATTATTGGCATTATGTATCATTATTTTGTTACGTATTATTATTGTTTATTATTATTATTATTATTATTATTATTATTATTATTATTATTATTATTATTATTATTATTATTGTTATTATTATTGTTTATCTTACTATATTGTCATAAATGTACAGTGATACTATAACTCCTTCATTTTTCTCTTATAATTTAATGATGCACATTTCGTTTCAGTTTGTATTTTTTTAACTGTCTACCTTTTTCTTGTATCATTATTTGCTTTTCAACGATATTTATTCTCTCATTAATTCTTAGGTTTTGTTATGTCTCTCTCTCTCTCTCTCTCTCTCTCTCTCTCTCTCTCTCTCTCTCTCTCTCTCTCTCTCTCTCTCTCTCTCCTCTTCTTCCGTTCTTTCTTTCTTCCTTTTAGTGACTTTTCCGTTTTTTTTTTTTTCTCTCTCAATTTACCCATAAAACTCTGCCTAATAAGAGTTATTTGTCATCATCATTTATTGGCTCTCAAACAGTATGGATAAACGACAAGCATGTTGTGTTTAAAGTATTTAAGTGTTTACTGTTGTTGTTGCTGTTGTTGCTGTTGTTGTTGTTGTTGTTACATAAGAACATAAGGAAATAAGGGAAGCTGCAAGAAGCCACTAGGTCTACACGTGGCAGTCCCTGTATAAAACGTGCGTACTACCTATTTCCACCTATCATCCCATTCATAAATTTGTCTAATCTTCTTTTAAAGCTCCCTAATGACTCAGCACCAACAGATTACTGAGTCCGATCCATTCATCTACCACTCTGTTTGAGAGCCAATCCTTCCTGTCTCTTTCTTAAATCTAAATTTTTTTTAAGTTTGAACCCGTTATTTTTTATTCTATCCTGGTTACTGATCCTGAGAATTTCGTTTACGCTCCCCTAACCTAACCTCTATACCACCTCTATCAGGTCCCCTCTTAACCTATGTCTCTCTAAGGAATGTAAATTTAACAGCTTGAGTCTCGCTTCGTAAGGAATAGCCCTCATCTCCTGTATTCTTTTAGTCATTCTCCTTTGTACTGATTCTAAAAGACCTATATCTTTCCTGTAATATGGGGACCAGAACTGCACAGCGTAGTCTAGATGAGGTCTGACCAGCGCCAAATATAACTTCAATATCAATTCGGGATTTTTGCTTTTAACACCCCTAAAAATTAATCCTAATACCATATTTGCCATGTTTCTGGCCTCTGTTCATTGTTTTCTTAGACGGAGTTCAGAGATAACTGTAACCCCTAAATCATTCTCGTACCCTGAACCTATCAGAGGCTTGTTGTTTATTGTGTACCTACTGTGTGGGTTTCCTCTATTTACGCTAAGTGCTTCGCATTTGTTGATATTAAACTGCATTTGCCATATTTTTTGTCAATTCATCCTATCCAAATCTGCCTGCAAGGTGATGGCATCCGATTCTGATCTAATTAATCTACCTATGGTAGTGTCATCCACAAATTTACTATCACTACTAATTCCATTATCAAAGTCATTGATATATATTAAAAACAACAATGGTCTTAATACTAATCCCTGTAGCACCGCACTAATTACTTGACCACACTCGGATTTAGAACCGTTTATTACAACTCTGCCGCCTGTCGCCAAACCACGACCTTATCCAGCCTGACACCTTACCATCTATCCCGTGCTCCCTAACCTTCCACAAGAGCCTCTGATGGGGTACCTTGTCAAACGCTTTACTAAAGTCCAGGTGTAGAATGTCATAAATATTTCCATTATCTGCGGTCTCATAAACTTCACTGTAAAAGCTCATCAAGTTCGTAAGCCAAGACTTCCCTCTCACGAAGCCATGCTGTGACTGATTTATCAATTTATGGTTGTCTTATCATCACTAATCTGTGTACCTCCCTAATACAAGAGTTAACCAGTATTCACAATCTCTCATCCCTAATATTTGTAGTGTTCCCCCGCCATGTTCACCATTCGCGGGTTCACGAATGGTGAACATTGTTGTTGTTGTTGTTGTTGTTGTTGTTGTTCTTGGTGGTGGTGGTGGTGGTGGTGGTCCACTAAACCTTCTTGGGAGAGAGAGAGAGAGAGAGAGAGAGAGAGACTTCTTTACCTGATAACACTTTTTAAATAGAGTAATAATGGCGCTGGTAGGTGCCGAACGGCACTGGTT
>NC_087192.1:1575000-1727500 GCF_035594125.1 Scylla paramamosain
CTAATAACCTTTTCTTCCAAAAAATACTTATTTACTGAGTAAATAATCTCTTTTTCTCGGCTGTGGAGGTGACGAAAGCGAGCGGGACAGATTGTTTCCATCCTGGCAGGTGGCGCGAGAGGAAGTGACAGATGGTAACCCTGGGCAAGACACCAGTCCGGAACAGAGTCTGGCGAGCCCACCGCGGCTGCCTGAGATCCAAGTCCGAAATCTGCTGTTAGAGTCCTAAACGTCTTCACGAGTAATAATTAATGTCGTGTCTGAATATATAAATCACAGAATGTATATAAAAACTAATAATAATAAAGAATGTGTTTCAGAAGTTCTGTAAATACGAAATAGAACGTATAATATATGATTGAATGGTGTCCAAGCATCGAAAATTAATGAAATTGTGTGAATGTAAGGAAAAAAATTTCGTTCATGCAGGCCAATCGCAGCAGCGTTTTAGTGTTGCCATATGTATCTGCACTTTTTTTCGCAAGTTCATTGGTAGATGTCTGGTGACGTCATAATAAGATTTTATATATATATATATATATATATATATATATATATATATATATATATATATATATATATATATATATATATATATATATATATATATATATATATATTATTATGTGCGTGGCGAAGAGCCAGTCTAGTCTTGACCGCTTCAGAGGGTTAGGGGAAGGGCGCCGTGACAAATGCAGTAATAAATACATGTACATAAATTTACCATAGATACCTCATTGTAATAATTTTCCAATTGTAGTACAACTCTTCCTTTCTTAAATCATAAGATACTTAAATATTAAACTTTAAGGATTTTTCAAGGGCACCGCGCAGGTGTGGGAACGAGTCCAGCGACTCCGCCAACCTCAGGACTCGGATTCGCGAATACTCAAGTTACTGAGTCCTGCCCACCCCTGCTCGATGGATTAACATGGTCACTCTGACCGTGTGACCTCACTCGGTCATCCATGAAGACGTGACAACGCCTGGAGGAAACGTCGCCAAGTATTGTGGTGTTTCCAAAACACAATGCTTTGGTCTCATCATTCTGAATAGAGCATTTAAGCGTTCTTCTTTCCGGAGATTCCCCGGCTAGCGGCGCTGTCAAACCTTGTACTGGGCCAATTACCAGATTAGAGCCTGTGTCGCTCATAACCTCGCTTCCCACACATCACCTCTCCTCTCTCTCTCTCTCTCTCTCTCTCTCTCTCTCTCTCTCTCTCTCTCTCTCTCTTATTAATACATAATACACCATATTTCATGTTGGGGATTGTACAGGTTAAAGGAGATATTTTGGGTACCCCCTATCCAAAAACCCATCCAACAGTCTAAGTTAAGATCTTATATTTGCTGTACAAGTGTCACTGTCACTCGTGAGGCCGAGCCTCTGCCACGTATCAAAGCGTCACTGTCGCACACGAGGCCCAACCAATGCCGTACTCTATTGACGTGTCACTGTCACTCACTGGACGAACTTCTAATATCTACGCCCGTGTCACTGTCACGCATTTCACTGAACCACTGGTTCACTAACACTGAATTTCTAGCCTCCGCACGCTGCAACACTAAGGTCGTCCGAGCACTTGTCCGAGGCCAGAAATTTGTTCCACCACTGCACATACTTTTGCTTGAACTGTCTTTGGAGGTGGGTGAGTGAGACTGTGGAGTAGCCAGGGCCAAGGGTGCCGTGGAAACAGCTCTAGTGAGCACCTCAGTGCGGCGTGGTGGCAAGCGGAGTTCCTGCAGGTGGTGTGCCTGTTGCTCCTTGTATAGGGTGGTGAGGCCCGCCACGTCACTGCGGTGCTGCAGGCTGTGCAGGCTGTGGAGGCCGGCTTGCTGCTCGGGAAGACCATCTTCTATCAGACGTTCTGCCCTCCGCTGAATTTTGTCCAGGACAGCGAGGTGGGAGGGCCCCTCCCCCCCCAGGCGAGGCAGGAGAACTCGAGAGGAGCAGATCTCGGCTTTGTGCAGCAGCTCCCGTCCCCTGCTGTCCAGGAGTCCGGTCATCCCTTCGAGGCAGGCCAACTTCCCTGTTACTGACCTGGCGAGCTGAGTTGTGTGTGTCTGGTAAGTCAGCTTGCTGTCAAACGTGACTCACAGGATCTGCAGCTCCTGCTGAGGCGTCAGTTGCGCCTCATTGAGAGCGGGGCGGATGTCATGCTCCATCCTGGACACCACGAGCAGCTGCGTTTTTTGGGGGGCGAAGGTGACTTGCCATCTGCGTCCCCAGTTCTCCAGGCGGCGTAGTGTGTGGTGTTCAGGCGGCCGTCACCTCTTGTGTGATTTATGATAATATAGAAATAATACCGTTATTATTTCAATCTTGTTTTGTGAAGTTTAGCAACTAATATATATATATATATATATATATATATATATATATATATATATATATATATATATATATATATATATATATATATATATATATATATATATATATATAATAATTTCTTCTACTCCCTTCTCTTTCCTCCTGTTTCTCCTCCTGCCCTCTTCTCCCTCCTCTCTCTTCCTCCCCACCTTTTACCTTCATTTACCTTCTTCCCCACACAATGAGCATATGCACGAAAAGTCTCTCTCCTTTCTTCCTTTTTTTATTATTATTCTACTACTCTTGGCTCCTCCTCCTCCTCCTCCTCATCATCATCATCATCATCATCATCATCATCATCTCCCTGCTATGGAAAAAAAAAATGCAAAGAAATTCAAAGGAGATCCAAACAGCAAAATATCTTGAGGTCATTACTAGCCTTTTCTTATAGGCTGTTCCGGTAACTACTCTACGCTATTAATGGGAGGAGGAGGATAAAGAGGAGAAAGAGGGCGACGAGGAGGCGGATGGGAAGAGAGAGAGAGAGAGAGAGAGAGAGAGAGAGAGAGTCGTAAGCAGTAGACATGCCAGAAAGGTGTGAAATATTTACATCATCCCCTCCTTACTTCCATCACCGCTTCCACTGCCACTACCACCTGTGTTATATTTGTCACAACGTTTGCTAACATTACTACTATCACTGTCAGTTTATCGCTTTAAGTTGCAAAACGTCACAAAACGCGTAAAAGAAAAAAAAACATTGACTTCCTTAGAAATTATTAGATTTTAACAATGAGCGCTAGTTGTGTGGGGGGAGTCTCACCCATACTTTCATAATGGAGGAGGAGGAGGAGTGAGAAGGTAAATGCGGAGCAGAAATTAGCTGATCTGACAACTCTGACGACACCAAACCCCTTCTATCTACTGAGGGTTATTGTCAGTTCACACACACACACACACACACACACACACACAGCAACTTCGTAATTTTAATGTGAAAATGTTGATGGTATAGAGGATGAAGAGATAGAAACAAGAGAATGAGGAAAGGAAAATATGAAAGAGAAGGGAGAAGACAAAGGGAGGAGAAGGGAGAGGGAGGAAGGAGTAGGAGGAAGAGAGGGAGAGAAGGTAGGGAGGGAAGGAAGGAGATGAGGATATGGAGGAGGGAGGAAGAAAGGCAGGAGAGAGGGGAGGAGGAAGAGGGGGAGGAGGAGGAGAGAGAGAGAGAGAGAGAGAGAGAGAGAGAGAGAGTAGAAGTAAGAAATCGTATTGTAGTAAACTTAATTATAGTGCAAGTCATTACCGTAGCCAACATTACATATAAGTATTTTCACTTGTAGAATTAGCTAGGCGGTACACGTGATATTTAAGTTAGGTTACGTAAAAGAAAGGAAAAAATAGACGACAAAACTTATATAATCATTATTGATTTGAAAAAAATGCGCTTTTACTTTACAATAAATAGGTAAGTAAAATGAGAGAGAGAGAGAGAGAGAGAGAGAGAGAGAGAGAGAGAGAGAGAGAGAGAGAGAGAGAGGACCGGGTTTTATTATGTGATCTGATAACGACTTTATTCCATCCGACCACCGATGATCAGTCAGTCTCACGGATGTTCAGTCCCATTCATGGAGCAGAATCTTTCTAGACGACCACCGGAATAAAGGAAACAACGCAAAAGTAAGTAAATAAATAAATCATGAAAAATAAGTCAAAATTAATAAATAAATTAAAGCTAACGAAGTAGTCACGATACAAGCTCAGAAACTTTTGAGAATACTGAGTTACGGACAGGGCTGAGATTCACTAATGCATTAACTAAATTCAGAAGTGCTTGAGAATTACGAAGTCCAAAGATGAGCGTAATTTTATAAACTTAATATAAGATTACAATAGTGCCGATGACCTGTATACTGAAACGCTGTGGTCTCTCATCATGACTATTTTCAAAAGCCACAGAGGTGACTAGCCGGGTTCTCAAGAGTGTTTCTCCTATTAATAAAGTAGAAATCTTGTTAATCTGTCACTAGAACCATAAAGAAAGAGTGTTTCTCCTATTAATAAAGTAGAAATCTTGTTAATCTGTCACTAGAACCATAAAGAAAGAGTGTTTCTCCTATTAATAAAGTAGAAATCTTGTTAATCTGTCACTAGAACCATAAAGAAAGAGTGTTTCTCCTATTAATAAAGTAGAAATCTTGTTAATCTGTCACTAGAACCATAAAGAAAGAGTGTTTCTCCTATTAATAAAGTAGAAATCTTGTTAATCTGTCTCTAGAACCATAAAAAAAAGTTAAAAACCCTTGTCATTTGAACTAGAACCTATTGAAAGTAGTCGAGATGCAGGCAGAAGTGTGTCAGAATATGATCCCTAATCTCGTAAAGTGTTGTATACAGGTCAACGGAGATAAGAGAGAGAGGCTATCAGTCAAGTGATGGAGACGACCAGATGGCAACCTGCGGCCAGTCTTCCTGCTGGGTCTCGTGTGTGACTTGTCTGGAGCGTCGGGGAGTGACTGCAGGCATCTGTCACTATATAGATTCCCGGGTAATGCTGCTAACAGAGAGTGAAGGTAGGGCAGGAGGAAATGTGTTGCTCAGGAAATGAAGGAGAAATGTGTCCGTTGCATAAGGAAAATGAGCTGAGAAGCCACTGACAACATAATTTAAAGCGTAGGAGAGGGGAAAATGTGTAGCTCAGAAAATGAGAAAGTATTGTGAGTTACGTAAGGACATAAGGACATGAACTAAAAGAAAAATGTAAATGACACTATGAACTAAAACGTAGGAGAGAAGGACACGTGTAGCTCAGGAAACGAAGAGGTACCGTGTGTGTAAATTGTATTTCCTTTCATTAAATACGGAAAATAAAGTAAAGGAAGTTCTGAAACTATGAACTAAACGTTGGAGAGGAAGTAAAGTCGATATCAAAAGAGACGAAAGAATATTGTGTATGCATTAACATTTCATTATATATTAAGGAAAATGAACTAAGGGGAATACTGCTAACGTAACTAAAGAAGGGAAAGGAAGAAATGTATTGATTGAATGGAACTGAATTGAAATGAACTGAATTGAATTTATTCGTGGTCAGATTTTGAGTATAAAGTATCAGATCAAAGATACGTGAATATTGTGTGAGTAATTTTTTTTTTTTTTTATCACATACGGAAAATGAACTAAGGAAAGTACTGACAACATAAAGTAAAGGCAGGAGAGGAAGGAAAGTTATTACCAATTCCAAAGAAACAAAGAAGTATTGTAAGTATAAACTGTATATTTTCCGTTACGTAAAGAAGGAAATATATTCAGATAAATACTGACATGGGAAACTAAAGATAGAAAAGAAAGAAAATGTATCGATATTAAGGAAACGAAGGAATGTTGTGAGTGTGCATAACAACCCCTGCATTGCGTGACGGACAGACACTGAGGAGAATGTTAATGATACTGAAGGCAGCAGAGGAACATGTAGTACTCTGATACCGAAGAAAGGAAGGATTGCTGTGTCAGGCTGAGTGACTGTAAATATAATCACGTTCATTACATAGAGAAAATACACTGAAGAAAATCCTGATAATATCAACTAAAAAGAAAAGTAAAGTATTGATAATCTTAGAAAATTGTTAAATAAGTAATAAAAAAAAAGTAAAATTGTGTGAGATGCAGGAATGAGCATCAGATTATTATTATTATTATTAGTAGTAGTAGTAGTAGTAGTAGTAGTAGTAGTAGTAGTAGTAGTAGCAGTAGTAGTAGTAGTATTTTACTATTATTATTATCATTACTACTACTATTTATTATTATTATTATTATTATTATTATTATTATTATTATTATTATTGGGGGAGAAGGTGAGAGAAGCACAGGTGTTGGGATGCGAATTTATTTCCCGACAGGTTTCGCCCAAGGCTTCTTCAGGGGAACTGTTCCCCTGAAGAAGCTTTGGACGAAACCGGTCAGGAAATAAACATCCCAACACCTGTGTTTCTCTCACCTTCCAACCCCTCCCCCCCCAATTTGTCTGAATGTCTGAAAATTATTATCATTATCATTATTATTATTACTATTATTATTGATTTTCTTTTTGGTACATACATGCATATTTTATCACAAGCTAATTTCGTAATGATAAGAAGTGAACTCGCCAGTAAGCTGGGATACGCTACGTAGACACTAAGTGCATGTAAGAAACGCAAGAAAGTATCACAGAGAAATTCAATACAAATCAGACACAAATCCAACACCACTCCCTGCAAGCCGCGATGAGTAGATCAGAGTAAGGAGCAATGGGTGAATGTAGTGGCTGACTGGAATGGCTGGCGGTAAGGGAGCAGAGGAAGGCAGGATCCATGGGGCAATAATACACTGCAAGCCAACACGAGCAGCAGTCAGCAGTCAGGCCTTTTCACATACACGAGTATTGGGGAGACTCTAATCAGGTATATACAAAAAATACAGGGGAAAAAAAAGTAAATAAATAAATAAAAAAAATGAAATTTTGAAAATCTAGAAAAATGTTAATCATCAGATAAAAAAGAAGAAAAAATAACATTAATTTTTTGCGTTTTCATCACTTAAGCTTCTCTCAATAGTAATTTACCGGAGGCAACATTCCCAAACGTAACGGTTCCCTATCACGACCACCTCTCAACACCCTAGTGGACGTTGAGGCCATCAGGAAAATAAACAGGTGGTGGGGAACATTTTGGGGGCTTCCTGGGATGTTTTCATGGTTTAAGTGAAAGTTTAATAAAGATTCTGCATCATTGTTGGGAAGAGGCACCTATGAGAACGCGACCAGTTATCTCAATCGCCTCTGAAAATAGTCGTGGAGAGAGAACAAGGCGTTCGAGAACAGTGCGGGTCCTGTGATACATCACGTCGTTCATCTGTCACGTCACGGCTTTCCCACGAGCCTAACGGTGTTGCTTGATATTGCACTGATTCCGGAAATATTTGATGCAATCACTTCCAATCAGAAAGAGATATTGCGATATTGCTTATCTTAACAAATATATATACATGGTTACGTGCTCTCCCTCTGCGGCCAGCCATGCCGGGACACATCATTACGGCGCATGGAGCAACGTCATAAAAAAACACCGAGAGATCCTTCCGAGGGGAGATAAAGGACCATACACTGAAACGTTTCTGCGCCGCACCCAAACTACTTTCAAAAGGCTATGATTGGAGTTACGCCGGTCTTTAAGTGTTTATACGGTTCTAGAGACAGATCAACAAGATTTCTACATTATCAACAGGAAAAACACTCTTTGACAGCCCGGCTAATCATCTCTGTGACCTTTGAAAACAGTCGTGGTGAGAGCAAAACGTTTCTCTACAGGCCTAACAGCCGTGAGAGGCGCCCTGGCCAGGGACTGAACCCCTGACAGGAGACTTGAAGCACAGGGCCTCAGACGTCGGAACCAAACAATCGGGAGGTCCTGAGATAATTTCGGGGTGTTCTCTGCCTCCAGTTACTCAGCGGTGCACGTAACCCAAGCACACACAAGCTGCTCAGTGCTTCCAACACACCACCACGCAGGAAGACTTTGCTGTGTTATAGTAATCCCGGGCTGTCGACCTGAGGAGAGAGCGTTAGTGCAAGAAATAGAAATAACATGGCATTACACGAATACATTTTAGTGTTAGGGGTGTGAGCCATTGCAGCACGGAAGTCGTATGAAAACCATTAAAGTCAAGGAAACTAACTAGCCTCCTACGCCTCTTCCCTCCCCGCCCCCCAACCCCCTTCCCGAAAAAAAATAAGTGTCCGCTCAAGTCACTGCTCCCAAAAAGCCTTTGTAAGAGGAAATAGTTAATAAATAAAAAATCAGCAATCCAGAGGTGTCTTGAAACCGTTTAAATCGTAAGTGGGAGAGAGAAAAAAAAAAAAAAAAGCAGACCGTTCCATAGTTTATCAGTAGAAAGGGTAAAAGAGTGAAGACATTGGTTAACTTTCGCATTAGTGAAGTGGACAGAATAAGGATGACAATGAGCAGGAAGTCTTGGGTAGCGAGGCCGCGGAAAGGCAGTGAAGCACGCAGCGAGCACATTCAGATCGGGAGCTACTGTTAAGCATCTTGAGAACGCAAAGAGCGCAAGACAAAATGCACACTACACTATTATACCAAATGAACAGGCGGGAATGCATAACAATGGATTTCATAATTTGATATATATATATACATATGAACTCATGAGACAGGAAAATGCTCAGGAGAACACATGGAACACGAAACACGCAACACTTGTATACAGTCGAGCCAAGACGGTCACTGGCTCACTGGGAACCGCATTCTCAAATGTACTATACTTATTTGCCAGCTGTAGTGAAAGGTATTACGTAAGATCTTCCAGTTGCTTTCATGACTCAGTGATAGTTTAATAAGAATACTGCATCCCCAATGAGAAAAATACCCATGAGAACCCTCCTAATAATCTCTCAGACCTTTGAAAACAGTGCCCATGAGGGAACAAAGCGTCTAGGGACACGGGTCCAAGGCGTGCGTGAAGTGAATGTTGCAATCCGTCTCACAGAAATGCGCCTTTGGTTGACCTTGAGATGTCCTACCGCTACTCTTGATATTTTGTGGCTTCAGTAATCGCACACAAAGAGAGAGAGAGAGAGAGAGAGAGAGAGAGAGAGAGAGAGAGAGAGAGAGAGAGAGAGAGAGAGAGAGAGAGAGAATCATCCGTACTTCTATTCCATCTTAATAATGTGTTTTGTCTTCATTAGTTACATGTATTTAAAAACATAAATAAATCAGAGTGAAAATAGGGAGTGCTGTTTTTCTGTGTGTGTGTGTGTGTGTGTGTGTGTGTGTGATTCACCTACGGTCATCTGCTGGTCACCCATCCAGCCGTTCCCCCTCGGAGAGAGGTCAGAGCTCATAGTGACTGATCTTTGGATAGGACTGAGACCACTGACACACCACACACCGGGACAGCGAGGTCACAACCCCTCGGGTTACAGCCCATACTTACTTGCTGCTAGGTGAACAAGGGATGCACATTAAGAGGCTCTCCCATTTGCCTCGCTGAGCGTGCTATAAGCACTACGCTACGCGGTGTGCGTGTGTGTGTGTGTGTGTCATAATACCGTCAAAAAGAACATCCATATAAGTTAATAAAAGTGAATTTCAAACGGCAACAGAACTTTGATGTCCTAACCAAGCTGTCTGCCTACACACCACACTCTACGTTAGCCAGTGTCAAAAAAAACTAGCCACAATGTGTAATTCAGTCAGTGGCCACATTTTGAAACTGTATTCTGATAATAACCATTCTAAGAGGCCAATGAGATGACTAGTCCAGTTTTTATGGACGTTTTTTTTTTCACTAACAATACAGAATCATTGTTAAACTATCTCAGGAATGTCTTGAAAACCTCCGTAACTTTCATTCTATAGAACCTGTGAAGAGTTATCAAAATAATAAGACGCGAAAGCTTTTTTTAGATTTCGCTATTACATCTTCAGCTTGGAAAGTGTTTGATAATGCATTTCCTTGGGCATAGCTGAAGTGTAATCTCCCAATCTCGAAGCATCAGCCAAATATTGTACTGACATTGAAGAGGACGGTAATGTCAAGAGAAATGGCTTATGATTGGTCAAGGAGTAGTGTGTCGCAATGAAGTGGCTCTCTCTCTCTCTCTCTCTCTCTCTCTCTCTCTCTCAACAGTGGATCCTTTATACGAGTGACTGGCACTTACTAATGTCAAGTAGTGTTACATAGTCCACGTTAAGCATTTCTCATATCTCCTTGTGGGTCCTTGATGCTAATATAGGATTTCAGCACACCCGCTGAGCCCTTATTTTGAAATGCTTTGTTATTCCGTATTTTTAAAGGCCACATAGATGATTGGTCGGATTCACTTGGATGATATGTAAGTCCTCGTGTAAGGTTATCTATCATCATTATCGTTGAAATATCCCTGAAAGCACCACTGATTTCCACTGGAGCCTATAAAGAACTGTCACTGGAATCATGAAAACGTCCTTGAAAATCCCTGCAAGTTCCACAATAAAGAACCTGCTAAAAATAGTCGAGATAAGGCGCCGAAGTGTTAAAGAATGAGTCCCTGAGGGATGAGGGTGGTGAGGTAGTACTTCTCCTCCTTTGTGAGCCCTGCAGCATGTTGATGGCATATGCCTGAGTATCCCTGAGATGCAGACAGCTTCCAATCGTAGCAAAACCCCTCCCTGCTGGGGGAACAATTTGCTGTGGTCATAGACTTCAGTGCTTAAACCGTATTCTCTCTCTGATCATATTTATCTCTAACAGGCCTGACAGTTATTTGTGTGTATTCAAGGGTGTTCCTATGATTCTGGTGATCAGCAGTTATTACACATGAGAACCTGATTACTCATTCATATAGTTTCTCAAAATAGCCTTGAAGAAAGTCCAAAAAGATTTTATATGCAGAAGTGCTACGTAAGAAAATCAAAATTCTGTAGGAAATTACTATGGATTGCAACATACTGTGCTACAACGTGAGAGGGTACATACGTGTGTGTGTGTGTGTGTGTGTGCGTGTGTGTCCGGTTTTTCAGGATTTCCTCCTTGTCAGTCACTATGAGCTGGTGGGAAGATATCATTGAACTGCTTTTTTTTTTTGACCTGCATTATAGAAAGACGTGATGATATGCACGTTTTATTACCGTCATTATTGTCACTCCAATTTCCTTTGTCCGTGTGTACTTTCTTATTCTTATATATATATATATATATATATATATATATATATATATATATATATATATATATATATATATATATATATATATATATATATATATATATATATATATATATATATATATAATTTTTTTTTCTCTCTCTCTAAGACGTCATGATACAGTGACTCTAAAGCTGAACATACTCAGGTATAACTACCCGTCTCTGCATTATCTCATCGGATAAGCGCCTGAGTGTCTGAGCTGAATGATGAGTGTCTGGATCAGTGGATGAAAAGCGAGGTCTGCCCTATGGTACCGTTGCTGGGAGTGACGACAAGTATTGCATCATAGGGCGGCGCTAAACACACTCCACCCCGCACAAAAACTTGCAATTAAACCTACACCTCTCGTATCTAGCAAGACTATTTGTATCAACCTACTGATTATAACAAAGTCCATGTCTTATGCCTTTGCAGTGAAAAGGCTAGAAAAGGCACCTATAACCTTAAAAAAAACAGGACATAATTGTGACGGTAGGCAGAGGTGGCAGCTATCTTGCGCACACCAGACAGCTGCAGCATCTCTCAAGGTCACCTTTAGTGTCCTCGGGGAAGTCAGTGGGGAAGGAGGTGAGCAAGTTTTATCCATTTAGGTTAATGAACACTTATCTGATTATCCTAGACATTACTGTAGCTTCACTAGGGCCTGCTGTGTGAGGGCAGGGGCGTGGAGGTGCCGGGGCCTGTGCTTAGCTGAGTCTTGGGCTGCGGGCGGCACTGGGAACACTCGCGCCAAGTTATATTTAGATTCTACTTTCCTCGCCAAATTTCCACCGGTTGAGGGAGTCACCTGTGTACTGTGGAGGCCAGGGTGAGTGTGGAGGGCATCTGTGCGGCATGTGACCCCTGTGTGGTGCCGGGCGAGGTTGTCATGAGGTGGTAGTCGCGGGTTAGGTCACGTAGGTCACCGTGTACTCGGTAGGTATGGAGGCAGCGGTGACTGGATGTAAATGCATTGTTCTTGCTTGAGAATTTGACAGAGACCTTGGCAGTGAATACGTGTGCGTGTACGTGTGTGCGTTAGTGTTACAGGGGATGATGTCCTTGTTGGTTCATTACTGATTGATTTTATTGACTTTTTCTCATCTGTATCATTTCTATCGATGGGGTAGTTAAAGGTTGCATGGCAGCCCGGTGGTGAAATGACACGGCGGTGAGCCAGACTCCCGCGCTTCCCAGACAGACCCGCATTCTCAGGAAGTTCCCCCAGCAAAGCAATGAGAAGTATTTGAGGAGAGGTATTGATTTATGACCAAGTGTCTACTGGAGGTTGTCATGATGATCACATAATATATCAGACATGACTGAGTTTTAAACTTGTCGGCCTATTTATGGATTCAGTGGCAATGTAAGGGAGATGTGGGACATGCAGGGGTCACCTTGAGGGGTCAGGTGAAGGGGAGGGGCAGTGTCTTGAGTCACCTACAGCCAGTCACTCCTAGGCGGGGCAGTTGTGATCATCCTTGACTGTCACCAGTGATCCTCTGTGGCAGGGACACTGCCTTAAGGAACCAACAGACAGGAGCAGAGTGGAAGGTGCTGAATCTGTGTGTTTATGTGAGTGTTGGTGCCTGGGCATGCTGTGTGGTGTGGCCCATAAGGGTGACTTGTTACATTATGTAACATTATGTATTGTCTGTGCTTGCAGTGTTTTAATGTTTAGGTAATGACAAATCAAGAGGTTTGTTTTGCAAGATAATACACAGTGCAATTTTTCTTTTGCATAAGCTACATTTAGATCTTCATACACTATGGTAGTTCTAGAAATGGTAATAGGATTGTGTCCTGAAACCAAATCCTGGTGCCAAACCAAGTTGCTTGTGACTGCTCCCAAAATTAATAAAATCAATATATTCTGTCTAACCTGACCTAACACAATCAGACCTATCACTGTAACAGGCAGCTTCAAGCTTGTGAATTGCTGTACAATTGCTTCAGAATTGCTTTACTTTTTTTTTTCTTTCCCCCAACCTTGATATTGCTGTCTTACAAATTATTTCCTTTACCTTCTGACATATTTTCAATTACATTGAACATTTGTATATGATATTAGTGACGAATTGAGAGTGGTCTTATCATACAAATAGATTTTTATCATTGTTAGTGTTGGTGTAGTGTCAGTTTCAAGAAAGATGCACACATAGAGGGTATTCTGCCACATGTGACAGAGTAGCTATATGAGTGTTAATGTCTTTCTGTAGACTGTTCATAATATCATGGGGGTTTTGTAAGCATCATTACATGAGTAATGAATTACAGAATGTTTTCCATTGTCAGCAGCTCTATATTTCATTGTTCTGCAGTAGTTGGTACAATCCATAGCCATTATAGCTTAGCTTTTCTCAATTTCCTTTGGATCATTATGTATTCAACAACAGTGTTTCTTAACCTGGGATGCTAGGAAATACTGTATATATGGCAGTACAGTGTCAGATGATAAACTGTGTTAATTCATTTTAACATGATGAAAAACACTTAATTTGTACAAACATTCCACACTTTAATAGGAAGTCTATATCACTAAGCTTTTGTGGTACATGTTTTGGGTGCTGCACTGCCTTGCCTTGACAATAGGGGGTGCTAAGGTTAGAAGGTTAAGGGACACTGCTCTCCAGTAATCATTTTTTTCTTGAACCAAATAGAAATTTATGTTTTGATTCAATATCATTGTATATTTGTTACTGAAGCTGCCAAATTGGTCAGGACCTACTGATTAAGATTAGATCAAGTTGAGTTAGGTGAGATCAGGTTAGGTTTTAGACTTGCTGAGGAAGTGTGGAACAGTGAAAGGGTGCAGAGCAAGTCAGACAAGTGGCAGTGTCTCCAGCGCCAACACCTGTGGAACCTTTCTGTATTTTTTTATTTTTATTTTTTTCTTTCTTTTTCTTTTCTTTTATTTTATTTATTTATTTATTTATTTTTTTTTTTTTTTTTTTTTTCTTTTTTTTTTGTGTGTGTGTATCAGGTCACTGCGCCACAGGACAGTCTTCAGAGTGCCCCTCAAGCCTCAGACTTTTCACTTGCCTCACTCCAGAATACACTGTTGGGGGAACTTCTTGTAGTGGCGGAGTATTTAGGGGGTTGCCTGGAGATGGTGGAGGTGGTGGTGGTGGTCATGCTTGCTTAGTACTCCAAATTACTATGGGAAAAATCTGCCATCTTATGTAAAGGTTATTGTCTCTCTTATTTTATTGCTTTGATTAAATAGCTGTTCGCAGTTTATTTTATATATTCTTGGTAATTTTTTTTTTATATTTGCTTATTTTATGTATTTATGTATTTATTTGTACTTATTTATTTTTTTAGTGTGTGTGTGTTTGTGTGTGTGTGTGAATGAATTTTTTTAAGGTTGATTTATTGTGCTGAACTTATAATGTAGTGGTCACATGTAATTGGCAAGGGATGTCTAAAGTGTTCTTGTGGTTTTTGCATGGAAGTGCATTATCAGATCACAGTAACTGTCACCAGCTGCCAGTGTGCATCTTTGTGGCAGTTCATTCAGCTGAATTAGATCTTCATGCCAGTGGTTGCATTCAGAAGCACGTGATATTGCACATTTTGTTCCAGTGTAGTAAATACATCAGTAAATAAACAAGCATTATGTAAATTAATGGTAACAAATGTGGATGATGACCACTACATTAATGTACGTACATTATGCTCTTTTTATTCAACCTGCTATTTTTATTTAAACATTAACGTTTTTCTTATTTGTTTATTTATTTATTTTATTTTTATTTATTTATTTTATTATTTTTTTTTATTATTATTATTATTATTTTATTTTATTTTTTTTTTTTTGCATGAAATATTGTTCATGATGAAAATATAAATATACTGATCATCTAAAAACTAAGCCATGAAAATCAGCACGCACTGATGTCAACACACCTGCACAGTGAAGGAGAGTTATTAATCTGCACCCTTTTCAGCCCCTTTTATCTCCCTCCCTCTCTTTGTTGCCTCACTCTTGACCTCTCGCTGGAGCTTATCAGTAACACACAATGGAGCTTCAGTTGGTGGATCAGTTGCGGGAAAAGCTTGAGCGCGCCAAACTGTCCCGTGAGGAGCTCCAGAAAGTGTTTCCTCCGGTAAAGAGGCGGTTCAGTGGCTGTGTTGCCTCCCCGAGCCACCTTCCCAGCATGGAGTGACCTCTTGACTTCCTCCTTGAGTTCTCTTATTTCCTCTCTGCGGTGAATGTTGCGTTTTGTTTGCATGGGTCCGTTACTCACTGTCCAGGTCAAGACAGTCCTTGATTTTGCTGTACTTTGTACTTTTATCTTCATCACCTCTTTGAAGCTCTTGTGGTGTTCATTTTTGTTTTTCATCTTTTCAAACATTACATTCACACACACACACACACACACACACACACACACACACACACACACACACACACACACACACACACACACACACACACACACACACACACACACACACACACACACACAAAAAAAAAAAAAAAAGAACTGTATTTATTAATATTTTTCAAGTTTTATGGTGGTGATAGATCAGATCAAAGGAGCTCTTGGCTCTCATCCCTTTTGGGGAAGTAATACAAGTTCTTTGTTGGTAATCACAAGTCCAGTTTGTGATCCTAAACACTGTGGGAGAATTACACACACACACACACACACACACACACACACACACACACACACACACTGCATAGTGTAGTGGTTAGCATGCTCAGCTCACAACCAAGAAGGCCTGGGTTCAAATCCAGGGCGCAGCAAGGCAAATGGGCAAGCCTCTTAATGTGTAGCCCCTGTTCAGCTAGCAGCAAGTAGGTACGGGATGTAACCTGAGGGGTTGTGACCTCGCTGTCCCAGTGTGTGGTGTGTCAGTGGTCTCAGTCCTACCCAAAGATCAGTCACTATGAGCTCTTTCTGTAGGGGAACAGCTGGCTGGGTGACCAGCAGATGACCATAGGTGAATCACACACACACACACACACACACGCACACACACACACAAATTAATTGATTAATTAATTAAGAAAGTCTGTAAGATAAGTTAAAAAGCTATGACAAATATTTACTAAACAATTTTCCTTTTTAGTTAACACTTGCATGCAAACATTCTTGGCTGCACCTTTGTCCACACACTACTCACAAACCCACATCATGCATGGCAGGTGTTACCAAGGCCACGTGTTAGTTGTTGCTGAATTGTGGCTTGTGGTTTGTCTCTCCACCTCTTAACCTCTTAACGGTCTCTTTTTCTTCCTCTCTGGATCATCCCTTCAAGATGTATGGAATGGTGTAGGAAAACAGTTAATGTATACTGTGAGGTTTGCTTCCAGACTGTGTATAGGAGATAGAAATATAGGAATACCCAAGTTACCATTAGGTGTTTCTGATATGGCCACTTGATTATGCAGAATGAATACAGTGCTGGGGAGAACTGTATGTGAGAGAATTAGGAAGGTTCTCAAATGGAAGACAGACTACTGGTAAGATGGCTGCAGTGTAAGGGTCCATGTGGGAGTAAGTGTTGAGTGAAGGGGAGTGACACATGGCTAGTGCTGAAAGATGCATGTTAGTGGTTCACTTGAAGGGAATCGGTATATATTAGATGAATACCACCTGTGACAGACACAACACAAGATGGCATTGGCTGTAGTAATTAATCTGAGGAGGTGCTATGGGACATGTAACCAGCAGTGGAAGTTGGTGATATGATTGCCAGTTGTGTAAAAGTCACGCAGCAGTTCATCTCGCAACATGACAGTGATAAATCATTCATGCTCAAGAAGACCAGTTAATGTTGCTTTTTTTCATACCAGTAAATAGAAATGTTACATTGTAGTACACTGAGGTATTTTGTCTCTCCTTAGGTGTCATCTCACTAGTTTGGGGGATAGCTTGTGTGAGGAGGATATATCTTATATGTATTAGCAAAAGATGTTACAAGTCACCTTAACAAATTAAATCATGTAAAATAATTATGTGTTTGGTATAGGAGTAAACTAAATACCATGTTCTGCTGCATCTGCAGGTAGTGGTGTGTTTGATAACACCCTCCCTGACAACAGCACTGTAACAACACAACTGATAAGATCACCATCACAAGCAAAGTAACATCATAAAAAAAAAAAAAGCTTTGTTCTTGAAATACTTGAACTTCAGTCTCCACAAAGATCTGCTTTGAGGAAGAGAACATTGTAACTTGATGGATGTGTTAGCTCATTCTAGATACAAGGATAGGTCAGGAAATTAAATCTAGCTTTACCTTACCAATGGCAGTTCCTCTATCACTCTGTCACTTTCCACTCCATTTTGCACACATTGCTGTTAATGGTATCAGCAGGAACAGGAAAGATGACCACCCTGCATTATGTTTGAGGTCTGTCAGTGTTAGCAGACATGTATTTGTGACTTACCTCCTTCCCCCTTTTCCTTCCCCCCAGTCTCTCTCTCTCTCTCTCTCTCTCTCTCTCTCTCTCTCTCTCTCTCTCTCTCTCTCTCTCTCTCTCTCTCTCTCTCTCTCTCTCTCTCTCTCTCTCTCTCTCTCTCTCTCTCTCTCTCTCTCTCTCTCTCTCTCTCTCTCTCCTCCTCCTCCTCCTCCTCCTCCTCCTCCTCCTCCTCCTCCTCCCTTTCATTCATGCAGCCTCTATGCCTGACTTATAATCCCCTCTTTATCTTTTATTCTTGTGCTTTCTTTCATCCTTGTCTCTTTGCTGACCCAACTGGCTGTGCTCCAATGCAAGGCACTCCCCCTCCTCCTCCTCCTCCTCCTCCTCCTCCTCCTCCTCCTCCTCCTCCTCTTCCTCCTCCTCCTCCTCCTCCTCCTCCTCCTCCTCCTCTTCCTCTTTCCTTTGTACCCCCTGACTATGGTGTGCTGTCCCTCCCCCCTCCCCACAGTTTCTTGCAGTATTGCTCCTTGTGAACCCAAATGTCCCTCAGTTGTCCACCAGGGGAGTTTTGTTTGGTGTGAAATCCAATTCTATTATTTATTTATTTTTCTTTTCTGTTCTTTTCCTTTACTTCCACTGGTGTAGTTGAGTGTAATTTGTTTTCTTTCATCCTTTTCTTTGTTTTTTCTCAGGTTTTTATTGTTTTTTTTTCAAGTACTGTAGTTATTTAGTTTAATTTCTTTACTTATTCACATTTTTATTTGTTTTTTATTTAATTTTTATTTTTTTTGTTTTTTCTTATTTTTAGAAAGTCTTACACAAGTTGGTAAAAAGCTACACATATTTTAATTAACATAACTCACTATAATGGAAACAGTTTTGTTCTAAAACAAAACTCTACCCTTTGGTTTTTGCCACTGTTTGCATACTATTATTTCCTTTAAGACCTGATCCTTTGTTATAAATATCATGAAAACCATCTGCCGTCAGTCAGTCTGCACGGCTCATTTTGCTTGCCGTGCTCTGCTCCTTCATGTGTCAAGACAGAGAAGGAAGCAATCAAATGACATTCTTATATAAGTATCCTTACAAAATAAAATACTCAACCCACAAATTTCACAGACACTTATTAGTTAATCAAGCCCCATAAAAGGAATACAATGTTAATTAGGAATACTTGCTTTCTCACTTTATGTACATATTTCACAGTAATATATTTACATGATATCTCTTATAAATCCTGTGCTTCTTTTTATACATGCACATTATATTTATTTTGAAAGCAAGATCTATACAGCTAAGAACAACACATTTATTTTTAGTCCTCATGCATTCACTCACATGACAATTGAGGCGAGGTATCTGCCCCACCAACACACACATCAGGATGCAGGAGTAACACCTTCCTCCTTCCCTTCCCCCAGAGCCTGTTTAAGAGACACCATCACGAGGCACCGCCCTACATCCCCTACAGTTACCAGAAGCAGCGATTGGTTAGTTATGCTTTGTTACTCCCTCCCTCCCTCTATCCATCCTTCCATCTCTATCCTCTTGCTCCTCGCTTCTTCCATCCATCCATCCATCTTTCTCTCTATATGTTTTTCTTTTCCTTCATCTGTCCTGTATCTTCCCTTGTCATTCCTTTCCTTCATCCGTCCTTTTATTTTCCTGTGTGTCCTTTCCTTTCCTTTATCCATCCTTTCATTTCTCTGTGTCCTTTGCTTTTCTTCATCTGTCTTTCCATATCTCCATGTGCCTTTATTTTCTTTCATCTTTAATCTCTTCCTGTGTCATTTGTTTCCTTCATCCATCCTTCCCTCTTTTCCTCTGCCCCTCCTTTCCTTCATTTATCCTTTCATTTCTCCTTGTGTTCTTTCCTTTATCTATCCTTTCTTCTCTGTATTTTCCTTCCCTCACTCTCCAACTCCCTTTCTCTGTCTCCCTCATCCTCTCCCTCTCCCTTGCCCTCGTCCTCGCCTTCCTTACCATATGACCTCATTTCATCGCCTAAAATTAAATCAATCATCCTCCATAATTCACTCCATTCCCTCTTCCCTCTTCCCCCCCCACCTCCCTGTGTCCTTTCCTCCCTCATGTTTGCCACCCCATGGGAAAGGGAAGGGGTTGCACTCGGCACTGACTTGGCATTCTGCTCCTTGACTCAGACTGGAGTTGCACTAGAGCTGTACTGACTGAGAAAACTCTAATGTAGTGTAAGCTTGAGTGGTGAGGATCCAAAGCTGTGTGTGTGTTTTGGGGGTTAACAATTTTTTTATGCAGTCAAAATAATCCACTTTTTTTCCCCCATGCATTTCTTATATCAGGTTAGAGTTTTCCCACTTGTAGCATCTCACTATTACTGGGTGAAGAGAGTATTCAATATTCATTACTGTTGAGGGATTACTTTAATTTCTGGCTATATCTTCTGTTAAGTATTGCTGTATTCTTAACTCTTCCTCTGCTGTTTGGTGCATCTTCCCCGAGTCACTACCCTCAAACATTTCCTCTTGTTTTGCAGCCACCTCCAAACATCTTGCAGTCTAGAAAGTATAAAATCTATTCTTTTTGATCCTCTTCTTTCTTGTACATGGTTATAAAGATTTCATACATTGTTTTAGTTCTGTGAATTGTTGCTTATTACTGTGAAAGGATTAATTGTTATATACGTTATACTGTTTCTTTCCGGAGAATGAGTTATGGGGTTGTACACACAGCAGTTAGCTCAGGCAAGGTTGAAAATTAACTGTAATAGTAATGATGTATATAGCAGTACAGTGTATGATTTCACTTATCAGAGAAAATAGTTTTGTCTGCTAGTGAGAGGTGTGTGATATTGCAAGTTAGCCTATTGTTGAGTCACTGAGCTGCAAGGCTGGTGGTGGTGAAGTACATAGTGACTTACAGGCTGTCATCATGTGAATCAGTGTGTGTGTGGCTTGGAGGACACCGTGGCTGATTCACTCCAGTGTAGCCAGTGCTGTCTGAGGCCAGGAAGGTGCAGTGCTGCTGTGGGAAGGGAAAGTATGTGATGGAGAGTGTAATCTGTTGTGGTGTTGGTGGTGGTGGTGGTGGTGGTGGTGGTGAGTCTTTTGGTGAGATAATGTACTTTTAATGGGAGGTTTTGAGATTATTATTGTGTGTCATTCAGTGCTTCCTTACCAGGTGAAGAAAGTAAGGCTGTTACTGTTATTTTTGGTGTTTATTATTATTATTATTATTATTATTATTATTATTATTATTATTATTATTATTATTATTATTATTATTATTATTACTATTATTATATTTTTAATTACTGCTGCTACTACTACTACTACTACTACTACTACTACTACTACTACTACTACTTCTAATAATAATAATAATAATAATAATAATAATATTGCTATTATTGAAAACATTAAGACTTACTAAAGTAGTGTTTCCCTTCAGGAGGTTGAGAGAAGAATAAGGAAGTTCAACGAGCCTGACAAGCCTGAAGTTCCAGAGGAGCAGGTCCAGAAATATCTGCAGGAGTTTGCTGATGCCAAGGAGGCCGGTGAGTGTAGCCTGTTGTGTCCTGCATACCTAACCTGTGTATACTGTCCTGAGTGCCCTCTGCTGCATGTACACAGTAAATACTTCATCCCAGCAGCCCTGTCTGGCACAACTTGCTGAGGTGATGGTCTTCAGAGGCTGTCATGTGATTAGCCAGTGGATGGAAATATTTTGTGCAGGGTAAAGAGTTGAGGTTTGTGGGTTTTGTAATAGTACTAGAGATTGTGAAATGTTAAATGGGTTCTGGTGAAGGGGATCTTTGTGTTCAATTGGTAGTTAATGAAAATTTCTGGTTCAGAGATCAATGCAAACTTCCTTGAATGCATAAACTGGCTTTGTTCTTCAGCTGTGCTTGTAGGACATAGATATCAGCTCTTGCTGGCACAAAGGCAGCACTTTAATGTATTCTATTCACAGTGTAGAAACAAGTGTGTGTTCATGGTGTTAATGCAGGTGAGCTTCACCTCCTCTCCCTCTCTTCCTCTCACATGACACAGTCACCAACAACTATGGCCTGAGCATTTAGATATTTATTTGCTTGTACATTGATATCTTGTTCAGTTTCCTTGTTTAACTTACAGTATTCATGTTTGTGGTGATGGTTCACATGTTAGGTGATGAGGAGTATTATTTCCACTTTGTATGCAGAATAAATATTGCAGTCTTTGAAGATTTTTATGAAGAAGACATTTCCCTGTACTTGTAGAATTATATTACAGATTACTTGAAGCATATTCTTTGTGTTAGGAAATGGGAAACTATTTATTAATCTCAGAAAGGAAGCAAAGTTCATATGAACAGTGTGGAAGCAAACCCAAGGGAAATGATATTATATACCATCATCATTATATAACTCAAAGGAAATATATATCATCTATGAAATTAAAAGAAATATAAGTTACCCATCTCCTCTGTTATCATAACTCAATTTTCCACTCTGGCTGTGTACAGACCATTCTGTAAAACTGTAGAAAGAAAGTGGAAGAAAACCTATCCCTGTGACAAACCACTTATGATCACTCTTCCTTTATTTCCATGAATACTACAACCCCATACCTTGACACTCGGCCTTAATTGCAGTGTGGCCAGACTGTGATGTAGGAAAATACAGTGCTATTGTATAGAGGGAAATTATGTGACAGTGAAATTTATCATGCTAGCAGTCAATTAGGCTTGAAAACACAGAAGGTAGATAGGTAGGTAGGTAGAGAACAAGAGAAAGAGAGAATAAGACCTCATAATACACAAAGTACCTTCCCTGATATGCAGTCTTACCAAAGTATATGAAACAAAACTTCCCCAAAGACAGGATTCAGTTTTCCTAAGATGAGTAAATGTCCCAGCCAGGTGGTGCCAAAGGAAGGTGAACGTTTAGAGGCTCTAGTGACATCAAGGTATGATGGTAACATAACAACAGGAGAAAGGATATCCTGTACAGATTATCCCACTGAACCATCCTTTATATCCTGTGTGTGTGTGTGTGTGTGTGTGTGTGTGTGTGTGTGTGTGTGTGTGTGTCTGAATATTTTATGCTTCTCTTCATTACCTAATTATTTCTGTCAGATGAAAAGGTGAAGCTGTATGTTCATGTGACTTATCATTTGGATGGCATAAACTTCAGACTTTCCAGCATTTTATTTATTTATTTTTTTCAACCACATTTTTTCACAAGTGGATTAGGTTAGGTTAAGTTTGGATGATGAATGTAATTTAACCTAACCTAACATAGTACAAAGTGACTTGACCTAACCTACCATTACAGCAACTGGGATGGCTGGTATTCATGTGAGCTCATCTGCTAAATAACCAGGCCAACACTCCCACTTGAATAGAAGCCAAGATCACACACACACACACACACACACACACACACACACACACACACACACACACACACACACACACACACACACACACACACACACACACACACATTGCCTTATATGGAAAGTTAAAATATCATCAAAATATTTCTTCCTTCCTATTACACCATCATGTACTGCCCAACTTAAATCCTGTACGTTTCTTTTTGACTTCCTGCCCTTCCTTTTCCCTTAATTCCTTGCCTTTTCTCTCCTTACAACCTCTTCCTGCCTCCATTCAGTACAGACATGTCAGAGTGAGTGTTTGTTGGTCTCTTCATACGATAACTCTGGATTTCAACAAGGGTTCTTATTTCTCTCTCCCTCTAAGCTCCTTTTATTTTCATCTCACTCGTGCTTCTCTCTACAGTTTTTTTTTTTTTTACTTTATTTGTTATTTACTTATTTATTTTTATTGTTGTTTTTTATAGCTTATTAGGTTTTGAATCCAGTGTTTTTTTCTTTTATGTATCTTTTATTTTTGCAATTATTTGGTTACAGATCAGCTTTTTTTTTCTTTTTCTTTCATATTGTGTGCATTTACCTTTACAGTCTGAGTTTATGAGTCCAGCTTTTTTCTTTCTTTATCCTTTTTTTTTTATACCATTAATTATTACCATTATTTTGTTATGACTACCTTTTTTCCAAGAACATTAATTTGTTTCTCTTCTTTTCTTTCCCTTCATTTTCCTTCCAAATTAGATGCAGGTGCACCTCTAGTTTATCTCCAGTTATCCTTTTTGTTTCTTCCTGTCTAATTTACTTTTATTTAATTTTTTATTTAATTAGTATTTTCTCTCCCTCTGTACTTTTCTTTCTGTTTCTTTCAGATCTCCCTCCAGTTTACTTCCGTTTAAGTTTTCAATCTAGTATCCTTCCAGATTTATGTACTATCTCCTAAATTTCACTCCAGTTTTTCAGTTAATTTCCACCTTGATATTAAGTGCAATGAACAATACTTAAGCAAGTGTTATGTGTTTGCAGGTCACCAACACTGTCCCTTTAAATTTTCCTCCCATTTTTCCATTAATTTTCCCATTGATATTAAAAGCAATAGTTAAATGAGTGTATGTGTGTTTTCCAGGTCGCTTTGCACACCTTCCCCCAGAGCAACTTGAGGTACTAGAGGAGGAGGTGAAGGCAGCAGCGTCCGACTCTGAGAAAGCAAAAGACCTTGAGGAGTTCCTGAGGGTTGTTAAGGAAGAGGCACAAGGTGAGTAAAGGGTGATGATCGAGAGGTGTGTAGATGTTGATACTATAGAATGAGCAAAGGCACGGTGATGCTGGTTAGTGGTGGTGGGTACTTTGGGTGTTAAATCTGAGGTGGAAGAGGATGATAAAGAGAGGGCAAAAGAATGTGTTGGATGTTTGAGATGTTTCATGTTAAAGGTGAATGAAGGGGAATGGTAAAGATGATGAAGAGTGTAAGAGGAAGTGGAGATATTGATCATAATAGTGGTGATGGATATTTGAGGTGTTACATGTTAGAGGTGGAAGAGGATAGAAGACAGAAATGTGAGTGGGGGTAGTAAAGAACATGAGTAAAAGTTGCGATGCAGATTAGAGGAGGTTAGTATGTAAGTAAATATGAGTCATAAAAACAAAGTTTGTTATGACTATCCATTTGTTTATTCTATTCCAAATCATTACGGAGGAAGCCAAGAGCTCAGAACCCCCAACAGAGGAAGGAGACGAGCCTGTGCCACAGCAGGAGGCTCCTGAGGCAACACCACCTGCTCCTGAAGAGGTGAGGTAATGCAGGGAGGAAGTGACTAAAACCAGAGAATGTTGCTTGTAGTGGGGAAACAAATTAAGTTACATTTATTATCTTTGTAACTAACAAAATAATGACTCACTAGCTCTTTTACTGAAACACAAGTTCATCTACTCTTATTATCTGTTACTGAGACAGGAAATATTACATTCTTTAGCTCTTTTAGAGTGAAAAAATTTATGCTGCTCTATGTTGCTGCCTCCACAAGATGAGGTAAAGATTTGACTCTTCACTCTTTTCCTTTGCTAAATATTATTTTTATTACCTCCCAAGATGAAGCAAAAATTTGACTCTGCTCTTTCTCTTTCCTAAATGTTATTGCTACATTCATCACCCACCCCAAAGTGATGTAAAAATTTGACTCTACACTCTTTCTCTCTCCTGAAATTTATTGTTACATTCATTGCCTCCACAAAATGAAGCAAAAATTCTGATCCTGCTCTTTCTCTTTGCTAAATTTTATTACTATACTCACTACTTCACCAGGTCTAGATTTCATTACTACACTTTTACTTCCCCAAGATGAAATAAAAATTTGACTCCACACTTTTCCCATTGCTAAGTTTCATTGCTACACTTATTACCTCCCCAAGATGAAGTGAAGAATTGAATCTACACTGTCCATTTCTCTCCCCCAGGCTATCCCCCCACCCCCGGCACTCCCTGCTGACCCGTGGCAGGCATATCAAAGCTACATGGCGACAATGGAGTCCCAAATCACGATGGGGCAGGAGGGCCAGCTCATCGAGAGGGGCATGCACAAGGGCAAGGGCATCGCCGTCTTCACCAGCGGCGGTGACTCTCAGGTGAGGACAGGTGCTGGCTGTGTGTGTGTGTGTGTGTGTGTGTGTGTGTGTGTGTGTGTGTGTGTGTGTGTGTGTGTGTGTGTGTGTGTGTGTGTGTGTGTGTGTGTGTGTGTGTGTCCTGGTAGTGCCTCCTGTTATTGCTGACTATGAGTATTGTAGTATCTCTCTCTCTCTCTCTCTCTCTCTCTCTCTCTCTCTCTCTCTCTCTCTCTCTCTCTCTCTCTCTCTCTCTCTCTCTCTCTCTCTCTCTCTCTCTCTCTCTCTCTCTCTCTCTCTCTCTTTTATTTAAATAAAATTTGCAGCAGTCTTAAAGTAACATGTTTGTTATGTTGCTATTTAAACAGCTTCTACTTATATATAAAAGAAGAAAATATATACAAAATAATCTTATCTTACTATATACAAAACTTTTGGCACAGCACCAGTGTGGGAGTTTGTGTTTGCCACCACCTGTGGGCAGCCACTTTCACTTGCTGATGTATCATTGTCTGTGTATCACTTGTGGCTGCCATGGTGCTCTCTCTCTCTCTCTCTCTCTCTCTCTCTCTCTCTCTCTCTCTCTCTCTCTCTCTCTCTCTCTCTCTCTCTCTCTCTCTCTCTCTCTCTCTCTCTCTCTCTCTCTCTCTCTCTCTCTCTCTCTCTCTCTCTCTCTCTCTCTCAGGCTTGTAATTTACATTTTCTTTTTAGTTTGATATATTTGTTTGTGACTAACTAGTAATTAATATTTCCTTTTACCGTCTTATAGAAATTCATGGCAAGGACCTGAGTGTAACTTCACCTGTGATTCAGTGTCTGCTTCTTCATGAGTTAGCAGCAAGTGAATGTCTGAAAACACCAGTGGCTTTTAACATTACTCTGTTTTTTCATTTATATTCGCATTTTTTTCATTTCCAAGCTCACATTTTCTTTTCCTCATCCTAGTCTGCCTTAACTTAGTGCCACAGTTAAATTACATTTACCATTTTTTACATAAAAGACATCTTCACATGACATTTCTTCCTTTAATACATCTATCTGTCTTATCCATCTGTTTATTGATATATCAGGGTGACATGCCCTGGAAAGGAAGGTAGCTGTGACCAGGCATCTACATTCATACATTCAGTCACTCTCTCTCAGTATCAAACTGTTTATACCTGGCTGAGATTACTTCTTTCTAAACCTTATTTATTTATTTATTTATATATATTTACCATCTTACTTAAGCCAATATCTCAGGCTCTCTGAATAACAAACTCAATGATTCTTTCACAAAGGGAGTGAAATGCAGTATTGCTGCCCAGGTGAGGGAAAAACTTCCATTGCAAAGATAAGTCGGTCCTGTGTGATGCTTCATTCACTTGTTCTCTCCTTATAAACAAGCAAAAAAAAAATTATATTGTACAAAGAGCTGCACCTTCATTTCTCACAGAGCAATGTCCATACACCAGGAACACGTCACTTCTTTGTGTGTGTCAGTACTCCCTTAAGGAAGCTAAATATACTTCACTCCCTTAAGGCAGCATAAAAATTACTGTTTTCCTAAATTAAGCTAGAGACTGAAATTATAAAGAGCCTTAAACATTTTCAGTTGCCATTAAACTCTGCCTCTTCCTGCCATACACAGTCACCAGTGCACATCACACTGCACAACCTCAGCAGAGGTTGGCAGGCTGCCTTAACATGCCACCCATCACTGAACGGTGGTCATGGTGTGCCAGTAAACATTACCTCTCAGCACAGGGCAATCTGCTTGGGGAAAGTGATGATGACTAGATATTCACATCACCTACCATAATTCACCTTTCAGATATTCACATCACCTACCATAATTCACCTTTCATCTAAAGTTATATTCATTTATTTTCTTCAGTCATGGAGCTATGAATTTCTTTTATTAATGTGGTACATTTCTGCAGAGCTATATTTATGTCTTTACAATTGATTATACATTTTGTGACAATCTCTGAAATATTTCATTCTATATATAAACTGTTGTACTTTCATGAGTGTTACATCAGGGTAAATTGCATATCATTCCTTGCTTTGTCAACTTGAGTCCCTCTTTAGAAAATTACCAAGAAACTGCAGGTCAGACAGAGGGCACTGCAAGCTTCTGTCCGTTATAACACATAAGATATAACTGTAAATCTTTAGATAACACCATGCAAAACATCACACGTTAACCACAAGGCATCTCACACACACACACACACACACACACACACACACACACACACACAGAAAACGAAGAACAAACAAAATAAACAGTAAAGCTCATCCTCCTTCTGGAAGGAGGTGAATAAACACAACCTATATTTACGGAATCATTCACTCACTCACCTTTCGTCCCCACAGGGCATGAACTCTGCAGTGAGGGCAGTGGTTCGCATGGGCCTGTACGTGGGTGCCCGGGTGTACTTCATCAAGGAGGGCTACCAGGGCATGGTGGACGGTGGAGACAACATTGTGGAGGCCAACTGGTCATCTGTGTCTGGCATCATCCACAAGGTGAGGGAGTGCTGAGGGGTAAGCATTATAACTGCCCTCACTTGTATCACTGCTACCTTTACTACTACTACTACTACTACTACTGGAAAACAACCCAAGGAGAATCCATGATATGCTCATAATGTAATATTGGGAAAACTCTAACCTGGTGTAAGAAATGTACAAGAAAAACAGAAAACTGGTGAACTATTTGGACAACATAGAAAAGTGTTAATCCTCAGGTAAAATGTAAATAAATAAATGAAAGCTGACACACACAGTTTTGCATTTTCATCACTCAGATTTATACCAGGTTAGAGTTTTCTTATTAGTATTTTTTAATGTATTTTCTCTTCATCTTTGCTCACTCCTTATCCTGCTTCTCGTAACCCTACAAATGCACCTTCTTCCCAGTCCTCATTGCATGCCTTTCTCCTTCTCTATACTCATCTTTCCTCACTCCATATCTTGCTTCTCACAATTCCACACTTGTCTTCTTCCCTGTACTCTATGCATGCCTCTCTCCTTATCTGTACATACTCATCTTTTCTCACTTCTTATCATGTTATATGCTTCCTCCCTGTACTCCATGCATGTCTGTCTTTGTCTACACTCTCAAAACACTCCTTACCCTGCTTCTCCAAGTCATACAGGTCTTCCTTCATCCATGTACTCCTTGCATGCCTCCTCTTATATACTGTCAAAACACTCCAGGGAGGCACTGTGATTGGCTCGGCCCGCTGCATGGAGTTTCGTGAGCGTGAGGGAAGGATGAGGGCAGCCAAGAACCTGATCAAGCACGGCATCACTAACCTGGTGGTGATTGGTGGTGACGGCTCCCTCACTGGTGCCAACCTCTTTCGGCAGGACTGGACCTCCCTCCTGCAGCTCCTTGTCAAAAACGGTAGGTTTCTCTGTGTGTTAGCTGGTCCAACTTCTTTTTTTCTCTTGGTATTTTCTACATTTTGTTCTGTTTATCTTGATGTTCCTTCCTTTCTTATAACTTCTCCTGCCTGCCTTTCCTTAAATATGCTTGTCAATTAGTATTAACCTCTCCATTATGGCACAGTGGTGTGAAAACAGCACCCCACCCCAGATCTGTCCTGTCAGCACACACAAAAATTTGAAGCATCACTACTAAATATAAGTTTTAACTCAACATCATCATCACATACTGTATATCATATAATGCAGAATAAAATGGTGCACTAATGGAACATCAACTAATTAATTGATAATTGTGAGATATATCCATAATTATGGGGAAATTTGAATTATGGCAAGATCCCCTGAATTGTATTTACTTATAATAGTTGTAATAAACAAATAGATTTGTGAAAAAAAGTAAAGATCTAGAGGTGTGTGTGTGTGTGTGTGTGTGTGTGTGTGAGTGAGTGAGAGAGAGAGAGAGAGAGAGAGAGAGAGAGAGAGAGAGAGAGAGAGAGAGAGAGAGAGAGAGAGAGAGAGAGAAAATCACATCACATCACATAATAAGGCCTCTCTCCCTCCATCCCTTCCCTTTGCTCTCTCTCTCTCTCTCTCTCTCTCTCTCTCTCTCTCTCTCTCTCTCTCTCTCTCTCTCTCTCTCTCTCTCTCTCTCTCTCTCTCTCTCTCTCTCTCTCTCTCTCTCTCTCTCTCTCTCTCTCTCTCTCTCTCTCTCTCTCTCTCTCTCTCTCTCTCTCTCTCTCTCTCTCTCTCTCTCTCTCTCTCTCTCTCTCTCTCTCTCTCTCTCTCTCTCTCTCTCTCTCTCTCTCTCTCTCTCTCTCTAATATTCTTATTCATCAATGGTCACACTACAGGAAGATACCAAAACCAAAGCAGGAGCTTCTTGCCACTGTCCAGTCATAGCATAAAACCCACAATAAATATCTATTATTACATGAATAAATAGAGGCTGTATATATGAGACAAGAAGAAAATTTGAGAAAGAAGACATTTGGAAATAATATAAAAGAGTGCAGCTTCCCTAACATGAATATAGACAACAGGAATAAACTATAAGGGGTGATACAGTCAAGGAATGTATATCAACTTTAGGGAAAAATGGATAAACATAGATAAGGAGACAGGATCACATGTGTAAATCAGGGCCTATATCCTTCATCTAGGGAAATATAACTCTCTAGTCTCTCTCACCCCTATTCTGTCCACCATTGTAATGCAATAGTTAACCAGTATTTTCAGCTACTCATCCCTTTTTCTGCTAAATTCTGGAATCCCCTGCCTGCTTCTGTTTTGACTTAAACTCTTTCGAGGAGGAGGTTTCAAGATGCTTATCCTCAAATTTTGGATGATCCTTTTCAACCTCTCTTTAGGAACTGGCAGTCTCGGTAGGAGATTTTTTTTCACACTTTTTGTTGCCCTTGGCCAGTGCCCTTCTTACATCATAAAAAAAACTAAGTACACATTCGATAAAGATATCAGAAATCCATAACCATTCTACTCTCACCGCAGGAGAGATCACAGAAGAGGAGTGCAAGGCCAACGCTCACCTCAACATCGTGGGCATGGTCGGCTCCATTGACAACGACTTCTGTGGCACTGACATGACCATCGGCACTGACTCAGCTCTGCACCGCATCATCGAGGCAGTGGATGCCATTGCTGCCACTGCCTACTCCCACCAGCGCTGCTTCATCCTGGAGGTCATGGGACGCCACTGTGGGTGAGTGTGACTGGTGCTGGCTTGGAGTTGCAGTCACATTACCCCCTGGACACATCCCCCCTGTAACATTACCACCATAATGCATCTTGATATTTCCAACTCCCTCCCTTGACATACTCCCTAATGGACAAAGTATTGGCTAAAACCATTGCTCTTGGTGGCTAAGTTAGATTACTTTAGCTTCAATAAGGTCAACAATGAAATACACAAAGAGGAGGGAAATGTCCTGCACACTCGTTAGCTTTGGGTGATAAGGATCAGAAATGGCAGGTAATGAGTTAAAGATAAGACAGTAAGTGGGTGAGGAAATTAGAAAAGTACTGGAAGGAATAAGTAGAGGGTTAGATGCTAAAAGAGAGTTCATTTTAATTGCATTGGAAAATTAGGAGGAAATGTTTACCAGTGGATCGCCAGTGGGAAGGAAAGGATTGGAGCATTATTTAAATAGCGTGGGTGGAGAGGCTTGGCTTGTGGGTGACAAGGTGAGTGGAGGGATGTAGGAAGTTGTTAGTTAGAGATGGATAGATGGAGCACTGATTGACAGGTAGGAAAACTAATACTGCAATTTGGTAAGGTAGAAAAATAGTGGTAGGAAATTTTAGTAGGTGGCTGTGTTGGCAGTGGGCAAGGGTGAAAGAAGGTGGCAGGATGTAAAGAGGTACTAGGATATTAATGTGTAGAAAGATGTGTTAGTTGTGTATTATGGTGAAAAGAGACATTACGTGCCAATGAATAGGAGGAGGAGGAAGAGAAGGGTGTTGGAAATAAAGATGAAAAGACGGAGTATTGAGTGTAGAGTGTAAATGGAAGGAGGTTCACAGTAAATAATAAGGTGTTGCCAGTTGAGGTAGATGGTTCTCAGACAGTGGATGAAGTGGGTGTCTGTTCCACTGGAGTGTAGTAGCCTGCTGACTGTCATCAATTGAGGTCCATTGTGATAACTTGATGCACAGACCCATCTGTAATGGTGTTTTTATATTTACCCGTTTTTATATATGTCCATTAATACCTAACTGTCATGTTTAATCTCTCTGGCTGTCCTCTTACACCCTGTGGGTTTTTACCTGGGAGTTATTAAAAACCACTGAATTTCAAGTGTTGTTGTTAGCATGAATGTTGTCTGGATGGAGGCACCCGTTTTGCTGGGCAGCCCATTGTGTTTTTAGCAATTGTGTTTAATAATTTAGCATTTTTGTTTTGTACTTTTGTTCTTTTGTCTCTTGATATGACTGGAAGGCACCTCTAGTGGTAGCTGACTGACTGGTGCCCTTTGTCACTGTCCCTGTAGGGACTGTACTGTGATTGTTATGTCCACACTGCACCAAGCTCATCAGAGAACCACCAGCTATACTGACCACCACAAAGAAACCTCTCTCTCTCTCTCTCTCTCTCTCTCTCTCTCTCTCTCTCTCTCTCTCTCTCTCTCTCTCTCTCTCTCTCTCTCTCTCTCTCTCTCTCTCTCTCTCTCTCTCTCTCTCTCTCTCTCTCTCTCTCTCTCTCTCTCTCTCTCTCTCTCTCTCTCTCTCTCTCTCTCATACTGAGGAAAAATAATTTATCTTAAGAGGAATGTGTCTGACTGAAATGGCTAGATTAAAGAAGTTTGGAATCATCTCATAATCTGGCATTGCTTTTCCCAAACAGGATGATGGACACACATCTGGCTATGAGATAACACTACCACACAACATGATCTGCACACTAACATTTTCACATTTGTATGCAACTCAAAATGTCTCTGGGAAATGTTGTGGCGTGTGTGTGCATGTGTGTGATGTGTTGCAGGTACCTCGCCCTCGTGGCCGCCCTCACCTCAGAGGCTGACTATGTTTTCATTCCGGAGAACCCACCACCGGAGAACTGGAGCGAGAAGATCTGTAATAAGCTGAAACAGGCAAGAAGAACCCCTCCTTAAATATCTTCCTCACTTTGTATCTCTTTGGTTGCTTTTCAGATTCGCTCTAGGTTTCTATTTAATAATTTAGCATTTTTGTTTTGTACTTTTGTTCTTTTGTCTGGAAGGCACCTCTAGTGGTAGCTGACTGACTGGCGCCCTTCGTCACTGTCCCTGTAGGCTAGTTCACTTCACAAGGGTGTAGATTAGAGATTGAAGGCAGCACTTGCATGGACAGTGTGTTTGCAGCAAGCATTAGAGAAAAACTTGGTGTTTTCTTTTAATGTTGCTGATAGTAGTATTAATAGACTATCCACTGGCATGTGTAGACTAGGTATAATATATACAAGAAATTTATGTTTCTTATTTTTTCTTTCCTCATAACATGTTTTATCCATTCTAACACTTTAAAATTACTCTCAAAATTCTTCTGCTAACTCAATCGTTTTCATGTAAAAAAACATAACATTACTACACACCCACCTGCCCCCATGCCTACTTTATTATTTTGGCCATCCCACTCTCCATCCTCTGATCCAACACCCTAACACCCTAATGTGCAGGTATCTGAGTGTGTCTGCTAGCATTGCGTGCGAGGCAGACTTCATGTTTGTCCCGGAGTTCCCTCCCCCTCACGAGTGGCCTGAGCTGCTGTGCAAGAAACTGGCATCGGTAAAGTGTTGGGGTGGTTGTGGTGAGGGTGTGGCAAAGGTGTGGCTTGCTAACAGAGCACTGGCCGGTGACTCTGTTGGCAGTGCGTTACCAGGAACCTAAGTGAGACTTGTCATGGCATCCACCGGACTGTTTCTGTCTTGCTTCGTCTAACCCGCCTGACATGTCAGTCTTGTCTGTGCTTGTGGAGGAAATGATTTCTCCTTTCAGTGATGACTTGTGGTTCTGAGCACTTGATAATGCAGCAGTTGCAAGTGTTATATTGGTGTTGAAACTAAACAGTGGATGCAAGATAAAAACTACCTATTGATGATTGAAGAAAACCTTAACCAATCATGATTTGCTGACATTGGATAATGGATGCTGGTTGAACATAAGTTGAACATAAGTTATTATAGCACTGCAGGAGGAAATCCTCACCAGGCCAGAAAATGCTGTTCCCTCATCTGTGCTGTGTTAATGTAAGCTGCCACCACCACACTTATTAAGCTTATATGTACCTCCTAAAAAAACTACTCATGAAGATCAGTTAAATCGTCAGTCAACACCCTTTGTATTCCTAGGTGGCTGACTAATCTGTTGTGAGGACTCATGGCTGAAAATTCAGGAATTAGAGTGATTCTAACAGCTCTGATGTACAAACCTTTGAGTCATCTTATCACATCCTATAAGAATTGTTCATTAAATTCTACTGTACTGTCTATCAAAGTATTATCATGGTCACGTGTTGTGCTACAACCAAATCAGTGCACCAAGCTTTAAGCCTCTTGCCATCCCTTAGCTCATGTGAGGGGCCTGTCACCCATCACATGGATAGCCCACAGGGATAATACAGTGACCCTGAAGCTGTACAGTAGTGGATCAGAACTTGATGCTGGTTTCCACTACATGTGGTGACTTGACATCACATCCCCTTCCATCTGTGCAACAAAATTGCAGTTCTTTTATCTCCTCTCACTATTTTCTGTTTTGCTGCTGGCAAGGAATCCCATTTTGTGTTTCATAACATGTCATGTGATGGACAATTTAGTAAACCTTCTCATGACAAGAACAGGAAAGGAACAAGGTTTATGTTACTCCACACCTTTCAACAATGATATATCTCATTTGCATACACATAAACATGTGCAGAATCCCTTTCTGTGTCCATTCCTAGCAGAGGGCAGTGGACTTGGGAAAATTCTGGTCTTTTATAATTATAAGACTTGAAAATTAATTCTGTATCAAGAGGATCCTTGTTTTCATCATTGCATAATGACTGAAACAAAGTTATAATGGTTCTAAAATTAATTATCTTATGTGCAATGTGTGGTAGAAGACTTAAAACATTTTTCTCCTTGTTAAATATGAATGGAAGTAGTGGAATACCTATTGTGGAGAACATCCAGTGTGCAGAACTGAACCCTCTCCCCCATAATTGAACAGTCACTTGCACCAATAGATGCCAAACTAATCATGGGAAAACATGAAAGGAAAACAAGTGCATAGCCAAAGATGACAGTGCATTTTTAAGGGAAAATAATTTTCTACTAAATGACTATTACTATTATTATTATTACTATTATTACAAACAACCAAGAAAACTTGAAAACCACAGCAAAAAGTAATTATGAGAAAGTAAAGTTACAAGAAAACAGAGAAAAGGCAGACATCATTTACCAGTGCAAGGGATGAAGGCATGGATCAGTGTGAGGCTTGGGTGTGCAGCCTCAGTGCTGGCATGAAGAGTGTGCCTCTTAGTTCTCAGTGCTTTGTTAATTTTTGTAGCTCTTTCTTCTGAGATTCTGTTTCAGTATTTTTGTGGTGTCTGTGCACTGGATTTTGGTGTGACAAGTAATGTAGAAGTAGTCCAGGACCATGTGTGTGTTTTTGTTTAATCACTGAGAACACTGCTCTGTGTTTAGTGATGGGACAGTTGAAGTTGACTAAACTCACTGGGCCATAGTAATCATGGCCTGACTGGTAACATGTTGCATTGACTGTTGCATTGAACATCCTGTCAAGGTTGTCTCTGGCCTCTTCCTGTCTTGATTTCTACTTTTAGATTAGTTTTGTAGTATTTCTAAATGTAAGACATTACATATACTGCAAATACTTGTACATTCTACAGGATTGAAAGCATTTTGTGAAGCATATGATAGGAATCCCTTTAGCAGTCTTATAATACTAGTAAAAGAAATCACTTAATTCAAAGGGAAGAACTTGGTGACCATTTACTGCCGGAAAAAAAATTTGCTTTCATGGGAGGGAAAGAAATTTTATAAGTGCATCTTAAATACTGACTTGCCATTCAGTTTGCACATGAATTAACTAACACAAAATTAAAGATATATCTATTGGCACCCAGCAAAGGGAGGAGGTATAAGATAAACACCACCAGGGGGAGTAAAGGAACAGCCATAAGGTATCTGAAGGAAAGGTAGAACATTTGGTGCTGAGGTGAACATACCCACACTGACCCCCACACCTGTCCCTCGCTACACACAGGAGCGCTCAATGGGCCAGCGCCTCAACATCATCTTGGTGGCTGAGGGTGCCATCGACCAGCACGGCCAGGCAATCACGGCCGAGGCGGTGAAGAAGGTCAGTGCCTCATTTGCTTCCACCTCACTCTACTACCTATAGTTCTTGCTTGTGTGGGGTTTATTTTGTCCGTACTGGCTGTAACTTTGTGGTCAAGATTATTCATCTGTATGTTAGCTGTTTATCTGTTCATTTACTTGTTTCTGTTTCACCATTTGTGTACTTTTAATTTCATCTGTATAGTCACCTACAGCCCTTCCCTTCCCTTCACTTCCCTTAATCTCCTTCCTTCCTTTCCCCAACCTTTCCTTCTTTTCCCTTCCTTCTCCTTTCCTCTCCCATCTCCTTTGCTTTCCCCTCTCCCTCTCATGCATCTCTTCCCTATCCTTCTTCTCCTTTCCTTCAAAACCATTCATTCTTAATTCCCTACATGCAGTAATGATTTCTTTCCTCTCATTGACATCTCCCCAGATCCATGAAGCTCCTTCGCATCGACATTATATCACATGGAGGTCCTTCACTTTGACCTTAACTTGTTTGTTCCTCCTGGCAGGTCATCGTGGACCAGCTTGGCTTTGACACGCGCATCACTGTCCTGGGTCACGTGCAGCGAGGTGGCTCCCCCTCAGCCTTTGACCGCCTCCTGGTGAGTGGAGCAGTACCTTGTTCAATCTTCTGACTGCTTGTGAGAGTATGAGACTTTTTACATCTTTTAAATTAACCTGAATCATTTTTATAGCTAGAAATTTAATTATAGGCTCTTAAAAGACTTGAAGTACTCCATTATTTGTTGTCTATGGTGTCTTAAGATTTTGCTCTAAACCAGACCTCTTTATAAAGCTTAAAGAGAAAACCATGACAATTGAAGGTTTTGTTTCCCACTACTTATATACCTACATATATTTGTGGATGTTCAATAAGTCCAGTTACTTTCCAAGGTCCTGTGAGAAACTGTTTCCATGTCATAGGGGGTGGGACATAAATATGATTCTTATCAGAGGAAAGAAAGTCCAAGTCTATATTTTATAATATTTATAACTGGCAGTCTTATCACACCTTTATATGGTGCTGGCAGCCTCTTTGTTCCTGTGAGGCAAGGATATGAGGCCAGAGAGGGGATTCCGCATCATCAATTTTTCAATTGCTCTATTAATCAGCAATATGTATCATGAATGAGGAATTATAGAGTTCCCATTCATGTTACCCCCATTCCCCTTCACTTTTCTATTCATCATTCATACCATATCAATGCCTTGTCCATAACTCCTGCCCCATCACTTCCTTACACATTTTTACCCCATTAGCCTTATCATCATTTCTGCCTCATCACTGCCTTAACCATTTATCCAGTCTCTTCACTGCCTTACCTTTCACTGCATCAGTGGCTCTTCACATCCTTCTTTTGGATTCAGTTTCAACACTATAATCATTCATTCAGTTAACCAGTCACTTGGTCTTCAGGGTTGCCGCATGGGTGCCGAGGCCGTGTTGGCCCTGATGGAGGCCAACACGGCGACAGAACCCTGCGTCATCTCCCTTGATGGCAACCAGGCAGTGCGTGTGCCGCTCATGGGCTGCGTGCTCAAGACTCAGGCTGTTGCTCGGGCCATGAAGGTGAGTCAAGAGTCTGGCCTCCTTACCTTTCTGCTGGGATGGTTTAAGTGTCTGTATGTATGTGTGTGTGACATGTCAGACTGCACTGTCTTTTCACAAATTGAATAAGATTGAAGTATGTTCCAATGTTCAATTTGCTTCTTAATTTGTAACCTGGCATTGTGTACTTAGAATTAGTATATTTAGATTTTCATAATGGTGTATGGTGTTTTGAATGGACTTCACTGTGAATGATTTTTTGTTGGTAAAATGAAATTTCTTTCACTAAAGTAGTTGGGTAACTTTTTATTATTCCATTCCTCCATAATGTTTACATTTATATTTATGAATTTATATTACATTTTCATGTTTGAATTATTTCATTGGTATTTGGTACTATCATGGAACAGATTACCCTGAAATTTGTGTATTTTTTATGAATCCTAGATTCATAAAAAATTTCTCCAGAATCTTTTATGCATTTTTGTTTTGACATCTCATTGTGTACAGCTTTCCTTTCCTTGGGTCACCACCACCAGTGTTATAATGCTCTCCACTCACATCCCTACAACCACCAGTTCACCTGTGCTTACTCCCCACACACTGCTCACACCTCTGCCACTCACCACCTTCCATCACCAGGAACGAAACTGGGACCAAGCCGTGCAGATGCGAGGGAGGAGTTTTGCCCGCAACTTGGAGACCTACAAGATGTTGACCCGCCTGCGACCCCCAAAGGTCATCGAGGGAGGCAAGGTGAGGCTTGGGGAGTTAGGTAACACACAGTGGCTTGACCCAAGATGAAGGGTGTCACTGGGCTGCGTGTGGTTTGTTACATTTTTGGAGTTTTCTTGTGGTTGATGATGGTGGTGTTTTTGTGATCACTTTCCCAGGAATATTCTTGAGGTGGGTGTGTCAGGAGGTAAAAGAGAAAAAGTAATGTTTGTGATGCGGAGTTGTATTTTTAAAGACCTGGAGAGCAAAGGAAGGTGCAGATGTTGTGTTTTCATCATTGTTTGTACATGGAAGTATACAAACCTTGGGTCTAAACTTATGCATGGTGTTGTCATTGAGTTTGGTCCTAGACATAACAGAATGGCTGATGCCATGTACAGTGTTAGGTTTCCCGTAAGCCACAGTAATTTTTGAGCTGCAGTGTGGATTGAGAGGCTTAACATTAATCTTTTTTTCAATTGGGAGGTGATCTGTGAATATTCAGAAGAAAGATTTGGGTTTCATGATGGTTCAGCATTTCTTAAATTGTGCAGTAGTATCAAGGTATTTGAGTTTGTGTTGCACATTTTTTTTTTTTAGTGTACTGGTATTCCTGAATCTCATCTTCATTATTTTCCCCAACATGATGGGAGTCCATCATTGCATTCAACAATGGGCCATTGTAGTGTTGTGTGTAGAGTGAAACAAGGTAATCCCAAGGCATCCCTGGGCAGTTGTCTGGCCATTTTTTCAGATTTTTCTTGTTCTTTGAATTCCTTTCCTTGTGTGATATTTTTGGGTGACAGTTTTGTGTGTCTCCTATAGAACTGCAGTTTCCCATGCATTATGATGACCTGCTATTAATCTCAATTAAAGATTTGTTATTTAAATTTAAGTTAATTGCTATGACAATTTGATTTTTTTTTTTGTTTTGTTTTTTTTAAGTAATCTTTTAACCCATTTTAACAAACTTCTAAGTGTTGTTGCACTGACCATAGATGAGTTATTCCCATACACAAGCATCATCTATGGTGCGGTGATATCTGTATTTTCATTCCAAGAGACATGCTAACAATGAACCTCTTATCCCTGTCTTCCACACATCACCAACACAGGCTGCAATGATCAGGGTAAGATGAAAATTCTGCTTCTCCTCTGTGTTGACAAAGCTTAGACATCAAGCTTTGCTGGCATCATTGATGGTCTTGGCTACTCAGACAGCCACTTCTAAGCAGAGGCACTTAAAATCTATGAGACACAACTCTCAGAGCAAAAAAAAAAAAATAAATATATATATATATATATATATATATATATATATATATATATATATATATATATATATATATATATATATATATATATATATATATATATATATATATATATATATATATATATATATATTGACACATGCCTCCTCTGTAGTGAGTTGTGAGTTTGTCTGAGTGTGTTGGCCATCAGGGCCACTTGGGCAGCCACCATGCAGGGCTTCAAGTGATGCTGGGAACAAGGGCCACAAAATAGGCTTTTTGTGGTCCTTGTTTTCCTTATTTCACTGAGTACTCATTTTCACATCATATTTTAATGTCACAGGTCATATTTCTGATTTTGTACTCAGTAAATGATATTGATGAGATTCATTTTGATGGTTGGAGAGAAATATCCATCTAAATGCCAAGCTGACATCCCCACAGGGAAGGTATTCAGGCAAAAAACAATGTGTGACATTAAAATGATGCTAGTAAATTGAGGGCTCCTTTAGTTTGTGACATTTAGTTAATGATTCAAGACAGTTTCCTGAAATGTTATGTAGTTTTCTAAGATTTAGATATTTGTGCCTTAAACATTTGTCAAAGGTGATTTAAGACTGGTACTTCCAAGAGTATCAGTTCCCTTACAGAGTAACCTAAGGAAACAGTAATAACCGAGATATCTTGATCCTCATAGCTAAGTCTGTCAATCACTGTTGTTCCCATGTAGCATTCAAAATTTAAAAGATCAAAGGGATATCATTCTTAACCTAAATTATCATTCTAATATTGCTTAGAATGTGTTTATAGTGAAAATTATCAAAATATTCAGGTCATTTTTTTGCTGTAATACCATCCCATTGTTATGTGTATAGCCACTAGTCATGCAGTCTTTTGGTGCCACAAGGGAATAGCAGCTGTTGGGTGTGGTGTTGTTGTGGTGTGTCCACATGGCAGGGGGAGTGCTGTAGCTTAGGTTGATTTTAATAACTGCGTTACCCTTATTGCTTCCTGCAAGCCTTAGAGAACCCCGCAACTCTTGCACATGAAGTGTTGGGGACAAACTGAAATTCTGTCATAGCTAGAAATTTTTGTTAAGAAATAAGTACAAGAAGTTGTAAATAAAGGACTCTTTTTTTTCTTAGTGATATATTAATGATTAATCTCTCAAGGATATTTCTGTAAGTATTTTTGTTATTGTTGAATCATGTGGATTTTAATAACATTGCAAAGCCTCTTAAGTATGTATGTTGTGATAAGCTCAAGATAAGACCCTTGATTTTGAGGTGTAGATATTATCCCTTATTGACATGGAATTATATTTCATAGTGGGATTCAGAGGAGGAGACAGAGCTGGAGGAGGTAACACTTACAGTCAAGCCCTAATTCTAACCAGCTTCTGTAGAGCAGATTTAGTTTTATCATTAATATGGTCTATTCATTCAATAATTCACAAGTCCACTGTCTGGAACCTTTGATATTAAGAACCTAGTAATGCCCTCCTGAATATTGAATGAATACTATAATGAGCTTTAACCATTATCCCTCAAACATTGAATGCCTTCTGTAGCCAACTTTATGTTGTCAGTCCTACCGAGTGTTTCTCAAAGCACTTATCGCTGATACTTGTCTTCCCTTTTGCCTTTCTTGAAAGTTGTCACAGTGATTACCTCGAGCTGGTGCACATGTATGCCTGTGTGTGTATGTGTGTGTGTGTGTGTGTGTGTGTGTGTGTGTGTGTGTGTGTGTGTGTGTGTGTGTGTGTTTGTGCACGCACATACTTGCGTGCATGAATGCATGTGTATATGTGCACATATTGCTCTTTTCCTCTTTAGTATTCTTTTTACAGCTTAAAATTAAATATGGTCTTCAGATATTTTACTCTGAATTAAGATATTTTCATTTGTCCTCATGACTGAAAAATTACATAAAACAGGGTGTGGGTGGAGTCAGGAAGTTTGAGTTAGTGAACACAACTCTGCTTATGTCCAAACACACACACACACACACACACACACACACACACACACACACACACACACACACACACACACACACACACACACACACACACACACACACACACACACACACACACACACACACACACACACACACACATTATGACGAATCAATGCTGACACAGATTTGTTATTTTCAGATGTGTTTCTTTCACATCATTGAGTTCAGTATTCAACATTTTCCTTTAGACAGAAACACAAAGACAGATACCACTACTCACGCGCTTCCACACAGAGTTGTTCTCATCCTCCATAAGGAACAAAGTTGTCATAATATTAGTTTTACTTATATTTTAATCTTAAAATTGTATGTACTGTTTATCCATAAAAGTAAGTACTATATTTAAGTAATCATTAAGCCATATATGATGTAAGGTCTGTTATTTGGTATATATATCATGCCCATGCTAATGTGACCGTGTGGAATAGTGTGCAACAGCCTAAAAAATGCAAAATTAATTCTTTACTCCATCAGCAAAACACTATTTGGGACAGAGATGAACTCTTGGTGAGTCAGGAGGTCTTGTGTGTGTGTTACTAGGTCCAGTGTGTGACTAACGGCAGATCTCACTCATTTTCATTACAATTGGTTCGGCTGCATTCTGACTGTCACTTGTAGAAAATTTCTGCTCCTTTTGAAACATTTGGTGCCATCTCTTAGGTGCTGCTTGTGTTACTTTCTCAAGACTTTCCTGCCTGTCTCCAGTTCAAAACTATGAAGGTCAATGCAAAATTCACACATTATATGCAGATGTTCACTGTTTGTTTACAGATGACTTAAGAATGGAACATAAAGTGTCTCTTAGATCAGTTCAAGCTTATTGTATCACTGCCACACATTCATTCCATAGATGGGAAAAGGTTATGAGATGTATTTTTGAATGGTAGTTCTCACTATTTTACTAAGCAAACTGTGCTTACAGAACCATCAGTATTTTCAGTGATCGGTGTACATAAGGAACTTTATATCATTTTCACTTCACCAATCCCCCATTCTCATGTTTTATCCTCCTTCTATTCAATATTATCATAATTTTGATTAAAATTCATTTATATTAATCTGGTGTGATGTCTCCTAGAATCCAGAGATGTACACTGTATCAAATTGTTTCTAACAAGATGCGTTTTTCCAATGAAAGGAAATTGGGAGAAGCATAAAATGAGAAGTATTTGTGATGAGTAAAGTCAAGTATATGGATCTTGATTTTGTATTGATCTTCATAATATGTTACATACTTTGATGATAGTGGTCTCATGAGCTCTATCTTTGCTTTCTTCAGGAAAACTGGTTCAGAAGTGTTTATGTGCTTGTGTTTGTTTATTCTGATACTGACAGTAAAGTCCACCCTCTCTTGCTTTTTCATGTTCTTTTATTCATGATTTCAACAGCAGAGCAGTTTTATACATTGCATGATAATAAGGTATTTATTTCAGCAGTAATGTGAGATACTAGGTGATGTACTCACGATGTAATGCCCTCCACGGGCAGCTCGTAGAAACACTGAGAATAAACTTGTCAAGGAGGCCCTCACCAGGGACAACCTCTGACAGGGAGGACAAAATATGGCACACAAGACACCAGAACAATAACAATTGTCAGGTCCCAAGATAATTGTCAGGGCCTTTGTACCTTCAGTCACTACAGCTGTATAGTTACCAACAGTTTGCTTTGCCAGCTAAATCACTGATGTAAATCAGTCCAATATCTCATTCACTGTGGGTTATAAAATTGATACACACACTACTGGATGCCAGATAAATATCTGGCATCCAGTACATATTATGAAATTACTTGTGATAGAATTATTGTTAGTGCTATGAATCACTGGGCAGTGCATTTTTTTTTTTTTTTTTTTTTTTTTTTTTTTTTTTTTTTTTTTTTGAGTTGGTGGGTGGGTAGTGGGAATGCACATCTTTTAGAGGAACAAAATTCTTAGCTGTTCTTGATAAATGGAAGCAGATATGAAGAGTGAAGGTATTTTAGGTTCAGTGCAGATTTTTTGTGACATGGAACTCATGAGACTACAGCTTTTATATTCACTCATTGATTTTTCTCTTTGGCAGCCAGGTGTGTCTCTTGTCTCATGCTTAAAGATTGCTCTTCTTGTTCTGTTATTTCTTAGGCATGTATTTACTACAAAACATTTTTATTATCTACTTGTTCTCTTTCTTGCTACAGATAAAGCCCTCTTGCTGTACACATCTTTAATATGTATTTATTCCAGTCTTATGTTTTAATTCTGCATGGTGACAGAGGAATGTGTTTTGGTTATACTCTCTTTACAGTCAACAAATGGGGATCTTAATCAGGCCGACAGCAAGAGCTTTTCTCAGTCAGCAGACAAGAGAATTGCTTGGGCAGAACACACAAGTCTTTCTCATTCTAAAAACAAGAGTCTTTCTCGGTCCAAAAGCAAGAGTTTTTCTCAGTTAAAATCCAAGGATCCTCTTCAGTCTGAGGAAACTTCATCTCAGGCAGAAAATCATAGTCTTGTTGTGGATGAAGGCACAAGTTCCTCCCAGTCTGAAAGGAGGAAGAGTCCTTCTCACTCAAAAGTTGTAAGCTTCTCACATCTGGACAAGAGCCCTGCTAAATCAGGAAAAAAAAAATATTCTCAACCTGAAAGAATGTTTTCTAAATCTGGAAATATGAACATTACTCAACCAGAAGAAACTCTCATTCATGCAGGGAAGAAGACTATTTCTCAGATGAAAAACAAGAGCTTTTCACTTTCAGCAATAGGGGATATATCTGAGGCCAGGGACACCTTCATGAACCAGGTATACTGACACATCTCACAGAGCCAGGGCTCCTAATCTGTCCACTTTGGTCACTTGTATCACAAGTCACTCGGCTCTCTCCAGTTCTCCACCCTACATTAGCGGAACACAATTGATGTATTTCTTTGTGACTTCACATCTTTCTTTCATGTCCATTACATTCATAGCCTGTTGCTTGTAGCATTAAGCATTGGTCATCTGTGGAGCACACAGGCTATGAATTACTTGGAAAACAATAGTGTATGTGTTGTGCATGAGACATGTGATGTCCCCTCAGAGGTGTAGTGATGAGGTGTGGCATTCCACATTGCTGGTTCAGCAAGACAGTGTCATGTCACCACTATAGCCTAAAATCTTTTTCAGCCTACCTTAGTCACTCTCCATCTTCGCTTGACTTGCTAAATGTGCCAGTATATGATTTGTGCTTTAGTTACTCTTATTATTGTACAGTTTAAGATTTATGCATATTATTGTTACATGTTAGATTCATTATTTGTAGATGTGGTTATTGTTAAAGTCAGGTGTGTATGTAGTGAATAAGCTGAAGATCCAGATGGTGTGTGTGTGTGTGTGTGTGTGTGTATGTGTGTGATGTAGCTGTGGAGCACCTGCACTGTGAGGTGCTGGTAGGCTGAGAGAGGCAGCTTGAGTGGCACATTTGGATTCTTTTGAATAATTTTTCAGAAAAAAAAATGTGCTTTTTTGCTAAAGTAATTTTAACTTAGAAGTGTAATTGATTTAATTGTTTTATTACTTCATAGCATTAAGTAAAAAGAAATGCATGGAAACCAATGTTAAGAAATAATTACCTCATACATATATACTATGTATGGTATATATTTGTTTTTGTTTCTGTCTTTATTTCTTTACTTCTTTATTATTTTGTTCTGTTAATGTATGAGTGTGGAGGTTGCCAGAGCTGCCAATCCAAGAAATCTTCATTTCCAAATACTAATCTTTCCTGTGTTGGTTAGGGTGGCTTCAACCTGGGCGTGATGCACATTGGCGCGCCAGCCTGTGGAATGAACGCTGCTGTGCGCTCCTTCGTCAGGAACTGCATCTACCGTGGTGACACAGTCTATGGCATCCATGACGGCATTGATGGTCTTGTGGAGGGCAATGTGAGTGGCTTGTTACATGTCAGAATTATTAAGTGTAGGTGTGGTTGTTGTTAAATTAAGTGTGTATGTAGTGAATAAGGTGAAGATCTTGATGGCATTTTGTATTTTACAAACCTAATGAAAACAAAGGCTTTTAGTATTTACATGATCATTATAGGAGGTTCATATGATTTGTATACCTAGTTATTTAAGAGTGTTATTTTATGTATGTGAGATTATCAGAAAATTGTCAAGGAAAAGTGGTATAACATGTACTTATGAGATAAATGTACACTTTAAGATTCTTCCACAGCCTCTTGCTGTCAGCAGCACCATGTGACACTGTTGTTGTGATGCCTTCAGTTAAATCATTCAATCAATCGTTCCCACAACCAACCCTAACAAGCATCCCAGCCATTTACTCCTGTTACTTCACACTATCGATGTCTGAGTTGCACAGTACAGACCAACAGTTTCTTTATTATTTAGCATCATCCTGCAGTGCCACATCTACCTGTTGTCTTGCAGCATTGAGAACATCTTCCCTGTGGTTCACCCTTTTGGCTTCCTCCCCACAGGTTCAGGAGATGACGTGGGCGGAGGTGACAGGCTGGGTGGGTCAGGGTGGTGCTTTCCTCGGCACCAAACGCACTCTGCCAGACAAACACTTTGAGCAGGTTTGTGTTGCTTGGCCTCTCCTTGATGTTTATTTCTTCTCTTAGTGTTGTCTTCCTCAGCAAGTTAGGACAGGATTCATATATAAAAATCAGAATTATCAGAGAGAGAAGAGAAAAGACTTGAGTGAAATGTGTCTCGTCAGCAGTCAGTACTATCTCCACTGAATACAACCATTAAGTGTATGCTGTTTGTATTTATTACTCTTCGCATTTTTACATTGAGAGAAACCAGAAAAGGTATAAGAAAAGTGGAGAACAATTTGCATTGCTTCAAAGGTTGATTGCAAAGAAAACATTATGCAGGAGAGTTTGAAATCAGAACAACTCTTGATAGAACATAAAAGTTAAAAGATTTCAAAGTCTTGAGATATTGTAATGTTCTTATTACTATTGGTATTTATTAAAAGTGTACTGAAAGTTGAGGAATTCACTGTTAAATCTGTAGATATTGTACAGTGCTTCACTCTTAGTAGCAAATAATTCTTCTTAGTAAAATCAAAGAGTGCAGTAAAGCAAAGGATTGCTCCCATTACTACTACTACTACTGTTTCTACCTCTGCTGTTATCTCTACTGCTACTACTATTCCTACTGCAGTTTCTACTGCTACCATCACTACTACTACTACTAGTAGTACTACTGCTATCACAACTATTACTGCAATTACTACCACCACCACCAACACCAACACCTGCTCATACAGCATCTTCCCATCACAGGTTGCTGCCCGCTTGAGGGAGTACAAGCTTCACTCGCTGCTCATCATTGGTGGATTCGAGGCTTACCATGCCCTGCAGCAGATGTGTGAGGCGCGAAGCAAGTACCCTGAGTTCTGCATCCCCATGGTGGTGATCCCAGCCACCATCAGTAACAATGTGCCTGGCAGCGACTTCAGCCTGGGGTGTGACACAGCACTTAATGAGATCACAGAGGTGGGTGGCAGACTGACCAGCGTTCAGAAACGCTTTGCCCTCTCACCATGACTATTTTCAAAGGCCACAGAAATAATTAGCTGGTTTCTCAAGAGTGTTTTTCCTGTTAATAATATAGAAATCTTTTTAATCTGTTACTATACAATCATAAGAGCACCTTTAAAAACTTGTTTCACATATTAAAAAGGCATTTATTCAGAAATGCTCTGCTCTCTTACCATGACTATTTTCAAAGGCCATAGAGATGATTAGCCTGCTTCTCAGGAGTGTTTCTCCCATCAATAATTTTTTAAGGTGGAATGTTGATCTATCACTAGAATCATAAAACACTTTTAAAAACCCATCTCACCCCAGCCAAAACCTTTTGAAAGTACTAGGGTGTTGATGTATTATTCTTGCTGATTCTCTCTCTCTCTCTCTCTCTCTCTCTCTCTCTCTCTCTCTCTCTCTCTCTCTCTCTCTCTCTCTCTCTCTCTCTCTCTCTCTCTCTCTCTCTCTCTCTCTCTCTCTCTCTCTCTCTCTCTCTCTCTCTCTCTCTCTCTCTCTCTCTCTCTCTCTCATATATTTTCAAGGTAGGAATTTTATCAATGTGTCTGTCCGGAGTGTGTGTGTGTGTGTGTGTGTGTGTGTGTGTGTGTGTGTGTGTGTGTGTGTGTGTGTGTGTGTGTGTGTGTGTGTGTGTGTTTACAGTGAACCCCCAGTTCATTGCAGGGTTATGTTCCAAAGGCACCCGCAAAGTACTAAAATTCGCACTGTGGTTCAGAAAAAAAAAAAAAAGGCTGCTAATTAAGTCACTCACCTCCTTGCAGCAATAATGGTGATTAACTGCCAACTCAGCAAATTAGGAACACGCACCATGTGCTCAACACATCGACCACCACCACCAACCCAGCAATAACCAGAATGTTTGTACAACACTTCCATAACACACCAAACCACCACCACGAGGATAACAACCCATACACATCGACTGGTGACAAAAATTTGCTTCACGATTGTCCAACCCAACCACCATCCAACAGTAACAGCATTGTACAGTATTCACACAAACATGCCAAACCACTGCCAACCCAAGTACAACCCACAAACAATGTGAGGGTGACAAGGAAAATTACTACTTGCACGGCCAACCAACCAGCATTAGCTGGTGCCCATTCCATCTGCCAACAGCTGACTGTTGACAATGACCTGACGGGCTGGTGTGAACCACGCCCGGCTTGCCATTATCTCCGCCTGGCCACCACCTTATCAGCAGGCAGTTTTGCCAAATATACAAATATACCTAAACCCTCGTCTGGGTATTTCCTCAACCCACGCCACAATTTACCATGTATTTTATCAGATGTGATAGCTGATTTTTCCACGATAAAGTGGGATTTCACACATTGTAAAAATAATTAGGTACCAATGAAAAAAAACGCAGAAAAGTCAACTGGTGATAACTGAACTGTGATAAACTGGGGGTTCACTGTAGTTGTATCTTTCTAGTTCTGGTCGCAGAATTTGAGTCAAGCCTATATTGTGCCATCTTTATACACATCTACTTTTATCAAGCTTACTTTAAACTTGTATATGATCCTTGAAGATGCCGCTGACACAATTCATTCATTCTAACTGTCAACGCCAACTTCAGAAAACTGAATTTCTTGACATTCAAATATGTAGCCTTTTTAAGTTTGTTTTCATGATCCAAAGCAAATTTTTTTTACTTATTTAAGCCTCTATATAGTAATTTTCAATATGTATTCATGATTCTTGTTATTCCATCATTTCATGTCAGGTCCTCCTTTACTCATGCTCTTTAAACATCATAATAAAAACCCCAGTTCTTACATCTACCAGTCTTAGCTTACCCAGTCTCTCTTCATACAATAATGATTAACCTTGTTGTAGATTTGGTGTGTGTGTGTGTGTGTGTGTGTGTGTGTGTGTGTGTGTGTGTATCGATGTCTATAGTTGCACATGCATTTCTTTGTCCCCAGATTTGTGACCGTATCCGCCAGTCAGCACAGGGCACCAAGCGTCGAGTGTTTGTGGTGGAGACGATGGGTGGCTACTGTGGCTACTTGGCAACACTGGCAGGTCTGGCTGGTGGAGCTGATGCCGCTTATATCTATGAGGAAAAGTTTGGCATCCAGGTGAGGGAGAGGAGAAGTTAAAAAGGGTGTAAGGATACTGGAGCAATAAGAAAAGCTTTCAGATTCAGCACTGGCTTAACACTGACTTTCCAGCCACTTATCACTGACTTAAGACTGACCACTGCCTTACTATTGACTTTCCATTGACTTACCACTGACTCACCATTGCCTTACCACTGACATATCACTGCCTCACCACTGTCTTGCCACTCACTCCCCTTGCCTTGCACACCAGGAGCTGCAGCTGGACGTGTACCACATGGCAGCCAAGATGGCGGAGGGTGTGCAGCGCGGCCTGGTGCTCAGGAATGAGAATGCCAATGAAAACTACACCACTGACTTCATTTTCCGTGTGTACTCCGAGGAGGGCAAGGGAATCTTCAGCTGCAGGAAGAATGTGCTTGGTGAGACTAGTGGGCAAGACTTAGCCCAAGATCAGTGTTGATGCTGATCTTGCTTGCTCTGATATGCAATTGTGTCATTTCATGTGGATTATTGCAGCATTATCAATATGTTTTGTGACTAAGTGGGAAAGTAACAAGTGAAGAAATGGTTGTGATTCTGTCATATCTTTGACTTGTTATATTTTAGTGCAAAGAATGAAAGGAGATACTATGTTATGTATGTGAGTTTGTAGCAGTGTGTGTGTGAGTGTGTGTGTGTGTGTGTGTGTGTGTGTGTGTGTGTGTGTGTGTGTGTGCAATTTTATTTCCATAGTGTCCACAGTTTCATGCCAGCCTTCATTAAATCCTGTTGTTTTGTGTCACAAGTTTTCAGCCATAATTGTCCATCTTCTCATCTGCCCTTCAGGCCACATGCAGCAGGGTGGTTCACCATCTGTATTTGACCGCAACATGGGCACCAAGATGGCAGCCAAGGCAGTCACATGGCTCACTGACCAGATGTTGGCTCACCGCCGTGAGGACGGGACAGTGTTCTGTGAGGCGACTTCCACTGCCGTGCTGCTCGGCCTTCAGAAGCGCTCCTACATGTGAGTGGTGGTGCTAATGTGTGTGGGTTCTCCTGTTTGAGCACATACATATGATAGCCATTCCTTAACTGCTGTAGTTTTCAGCTCTTTTTAACAGCTTATGCTTCATGGTTTTTAGTGTTTGTGACTTGTATTTGACACCACATTATATTTTGACAAAATCAATGAGATATCATTTAGATAAAAATAGTGGTGTAATGGCTAGTGTGAGGCAGAGGGACCCAGTGTAGTGCCAGGACAGTCAAACCCAACTAAAATTCACTTGAACCCTGGTGATCACTCCTAGCCTGGCTGATAATGAGTCTGAGTTGCATGCCACTGTGACATCTTGACGCCCAGCAAGTGGATGTCTTGCAGAATTTATCCTTCAGTCTTCAGATGAATTTCTCAGTGAGCATCACATGAAGTTTAGATCTCAGGCCAGACAAAGATCATTAGGGTTTTGTTTTATCATTAGGGACTCTGGTGTTTTAGTCCCCTTTCACTTGAGAGCAAAAGGATGCACTCATTCACTCAACCTTTTATAAGATATGTGCTGAGTTTCCTGTCAAAGGTTCAATCTGATGTAAATTTCTGAGTGTTTCAAAACAGTGGGTATTATTACAGTGATGGCAGTGGTGACACCTATGTTTTAAAAAACACTGAAAAATTGACATCAGAGATAGCCAAGAGAGGGATTGGCCAGGGGTCAAATCCCTGACAGGACAAGTAAGGTTGGTTAGCCCTGACTGTCCTGCCACTACAGTTTGCCTGTACCTGTTGGCAGCTAAAAACCCAATCCACTTACTCACTCCTTTAACCACTTTGCTCATCACAATTCACTCCCTCTAGAATCTCTACCCACATAAATCTCTCTCTAAGCCCTAAACTCACCTCCTGCAACATCTAGGAGTCTCAGAGACAAACACTCCACACCTGTCTCTGGATTGGCTATGTGGTTACCCACCCAGGGTGACTGCACCACAAAGTAGCACAGCTCACAATATGGTGGGTGGCATGGTTGCCATACTACTGTGCAAAAGTATTATGGTGAAATTCTCATTATCTGCTTGACCTCTCCTCCAAGGATAGGATAGCCTTGACAAGTCTTTGTCTTTGCCTTTCCTTTTATGTTATATTTTCACAGAGTAAATTAATGCGAGCAGTATTTTGATTAATACCATGAATACTTGATCAGTGTTCTGGTTATATTTATTGAAGGGAAATTTAACCTTTTGCCTTCCTCAGGTTCCAGCCTGTGATCGACCTCAAGGAACGCACAGACTGGGAGCGCCGCATCCCCAAGGAGCAGTGGTGGCTCAAGCTGAGGTCTCTCCTGCGTATCTTGGCCAAGCATGAAGCTGCCTACCATGAGGAGGGTATTGTTGTCAAGGAGGTGGAGGAAGCACTCGACTAGAATTTCTCCATACCAAACAAATCTCCACTGGTGATGTGGGTCTGAGTGCAGCAGTGTTTCATCTCTACCTGACTTTCCTTCACAGTAGTCACATTTCTTATGGTCCATCTCATCCCAGCCTGGTCTCTGATGGGTCACATTGCTTGTTATTGAAAATTAGTCACTAGACTTATCAGGCTTTTTGTTATCTCTAGAAATTTATGAAAATTTTACATGTTGCTTCAGCCTGCCAGAGCTTCTAAGCATCAAAAGCCATCGTGTTCTTGTAATGTGTGTGTGTCATGTCAAGTCACTGAAACTGTTCACTTACTGTACTTAGTCCCTGGAGATCAGGTTGTGTTGTGTAATTCTTTCATTCATGTTTTGAGTTCAAGAAGGGCACAAGAAGTCACAGACTGCCACTGTTGTTGAAGTCTCATGTCACCCATGGCAGGCCTCATAATGTACATAGGATTTTTAATTAATTAACTTGTGAAGTGAGGTGCTGGTGCTAGGTGAGAACTGCTGCTGCTGCTGCTGCTGCTGCTGGGCTCGCCTCATGCAACACTGTGAAATCTCCTTCCACTCTTGGTTGAGCAATTTGGGCATTAGAAGCAACTCCCTTTATTTCTGTCATGGACTTATTAATAGTATTTAAGTTATCCAAAAGACATTAAGGAGAAAGAGGGTTGGATGTAGAAAAGTTATTGGTTGTGATCTGCCATATTAACAAACCTGGATGGCTGTAGTCTTGTGAGCCAATAAGAGGAGTGTGTGGTATGTGTCACCTCACAATGGGTCGGTGACACAGTGATGTGTTGTTGTAAACAGCAGAGCTTCCCTCTCCATGGCTGGGAGGGAGAGGGGATGAGACAGCAGCAGTGATAGCAAAAATTGAAATGAGTTGTGTGGCTTCAGTGGTGTTTGTTCTGAATACCTCTCTTGTAGCCTGTTTACCCTCTGCTAGTAGTGATGTACTCAGCAAAGTGCATCTCGCACCCATCCTGCCTCTAGAATCTATAGGAAGCATATAAAAACTCACTGCCTTTGTTTGTCATGGGAGAGAATGCCTGAAATGTCAATTGCATAGTTCATTGTTGTCAAGTACACTTGTTATCAGTTATATTTTTTCCCTTAAATCTGTAACTCACTGTAAGACATTTCAAAGGCCCTGTTACCTGAATAGGCTTCTGATAACATGATACATTTCTGGTTGAGACATCATCTTAACTCATGAAGCAAATTTTTTTTTTTTTTTTTTTTTTTATACAAGCTTAGGTATTGTGTCACAGAAACATATTTTGTAGGGGCCTCAGGCAAGACTCTGTCACAAACACAGACAGCAAATTAGTTCATTATCACACATATTTATTTTGTAACTGAAGACTATCATGGACGGAACCCCTGTGATGTATCCTAATTATGAAATTATTTTATCTATAATATTGCCAGTCTGATGATTAGCATATTTATACTACTCCTGCTGGACTGTCGGCTTACAATGTTAGAACATAGGTAAAACAGGAGCAGTTATGAATGCCACACAGGTGGTGGTGTGCTGCTGTTACTGCTTGATTTGAAAGGTACACATGTCTGTTAGTTTCTAATGTCTGCTGTTTATATCTATTTTTTTTCTGAATGCCAAAGTTTATCATGTTTTTAGATGTGTAAGAGGAGTGTATTTCACTGGAGGGAGCATTAGGGACTACTGACATGTTCAAGTCAGCATGTAGAGCATCTAGTCAGGAGTTGCATAATGGAAATAAGGGTTGCCATGAGTTAGTGTTTATACTGTAATTGAACTCACAGTATTGGATCTCCCATGGTATACAAGTTTGTGTATATGTTACAGAGGAAGGTAAATGAGCATTCAGGATTTCTAGGCATAAAAAAATATTATTCAGATTTTACATGCAATGCAGTAACTCATCACAGATTTTATCTTTTCTTTGAGATTAGTTTTTGTTGATCAGAGAATGGTTGGATCGTGCCATAGCCCAGTAATCCAAGTAGTACACACAGTAACCTTAAGCCGAAACTTGTATCCAACACACATCACCATGATGACAAGATAGATGTAAAGGAAAAAAAACTGTTCACTGAGAATAGTTACATAAAACAGGTATTTCCTGAACTTTGCCATACATATGTATGTCCCTAGTGTGTTGACAGAAGACAAATAAATGAAATTATATCTTTAAGGAGTGTCATGGAAATATTTTGTGAAACCTTCAAACTATATAATATTTTACCATTATCATGAATGTACCTTTGTGCAGGAAACAAAATCAAAATCAAATAAAAAATCAGTCTGTCTGGTAAAATAAATGCTTATTCTCATTGGTGTTTACATGTCAATGGATAAATTTCATGAGGTGACACTACTGAACCTGACAGACTGGTTCTAATTTCCCTTCAAAGGAGACACTCCTCCAATCAGTGCAGGTAGGAAGTTCAGTACTAACACATTATCATAATTCTTTAACCACAGCCCTTAATCTGCAATGCAAGCTTTCAACCTATGTCATCAATTACTGTTTTGTCATTAACTGTCAATCACTTTTCATACTGCCCGCAATATTACTAGTCTCAAGTTGCAAGGATTCATTCACATCAACAGAAACACAAGATTTCTAGCTTACTGCTTCTGCAAAAAAAAAATGCACACACACACACACACACACACACACACACACAGAGAGGAGGGCAAGATTGCTGGTCTTCCACACTTGAGCTGCAAGATCACAACCCCTTATTCCATATCCTGTGCCTCTTCTCTCCTGGGTGAACAGGGTCTACAGGATGAAAGGAGACATATCACAAGTAATACCAAGGAAAGTCCTCAATTCCCTTGTTCTATCCCTTTTAGTATACTTTTGCAACATGCTAAGAATTTGGTGGTCAAGGTGTGCCACCTACCACATGTTAAGTTATATACCAAGACTGTATCAACTAAACTGCAAAAAGTCCTTGGGGCCCTAACACATCTTGTGGCACTGGTCTCCACAACAACAATCTCTGTGCTTCACAAAGCAACTGGAACTTATGGGAACTTCTAAAAAAAAAGCCCGGTGAGAAATAATACTGCACCACAGTGAAGCACCTACTCATAATCCAACTTTCTTGTTGATCCACTAAAAATCAGTGGCAGAGATAGTGAAATTGGAGCAGGTGCAATCCCTATTATTCCCCAAAACGTTCACAAAACCTGGGGAGATTTAATAAGAGCTAATGGTTATGCGGTGCCTAGCAACTCCCTCCTCCAAGCCAGAGAGCTATTCCTAATTAAAATTACAAGTTTTACCATGAGATACCCAAAATCTCTTCAGATCGTGACTTGTAAATTATGAAAAATCCATCTAGTAATTTCACATCCATTCAGAAAAATTTTTGAGCCTACATTTCAGAAAAAAAAGTAATCAGTGTTTACAAAGAGTGCCAGTGTGGAGTAAGAAGAGTAGTGGTACATGAAAAGGGAAATCTACATAGAAAAATAAAGATTTACCACCAAACCTCTAGGCTGAGTGAGAAAAGGAAGATGGAGCAAGACAGATGATAGACAAGGAAGGCAGGTGTCACTCCAACAAATGGTGAATGTTGTGGTGGTCAGTGAACCTGTCAAGGGCATCCAAGTTCTTCCACCACAGAGGCAGAAACTTCTGGGCGATGAGAGCAAACCAAGGAGTGATTGGAATGTTGCTCTCCTGCAACCCCCTCAAGAACCTCTCAAAGTCTTCCCTCTTCACATACTGCACATCCTCCACCTCATTATCATTGGGGTTGAGTGTGACATCCTTCTGCAGAAAGAGGATATAGTCCATCTCGTGCTCGCCCCACATGCCATCAGAGGGGCTTGCGTAGTGGATGCGAGTGAGGTAAGTGAAGTCGCTTGGCCTGGCCTGCTCCTGGGGGATGCCAAGCTCAAATTCCAAGCGTCTCTGTGCAGCGTTCCTCACCCCCAGAGCCCCCTCCTCGATGGTCTCCTGCGGTGTGTGCAGCGGGTGAGAGCAGCATGTGTTGGTGTAGTGTCCAGGGAAGGTGATCTGAGGACAAGCATCATGTATTGTATTTCATGTTCCTATTTGTTAAAAACAGCAAATATGTAGCATATTCAAGTGTATATTCAGCTCATGACTTGCTCCTATGTCTTGTGAATGCATAAGCAGTCCAGGAAAAAAATTACTTCATGAGTTAACAAGTTCAGGACAAGATTTTCTACTGTTATCAACTTCACTCTTATTAAAAAAATGTTGATAGCTGATATATGAAATGATGTTGATGGTATGCCATGATGATCATCATGTGTTCTGAAGGATTACTTTGAAAATGGGGATCCACAGAAAAGTATACATCACAACTCAGAGAAGAAATCAAAGAAATCAAAATAAAGTTTGGTGTATGAACAGTAAAAACCAGGTATTACTGAACTAATAATAAGATTAAAACAAGGATATTACAGACATTAAAAAATTATGAATTACAAACAGTTCCAGTCCAGCATTCCCCAGCACAGTCACCTTGGTGTGTGCACGGCGGTGCACCAGCAGCTCCCCGGCAGAGTTGAAGAGAAAGACACTGAAGGCACGGTGGAGAGGTGAGGAGCCGCCCCGCATCAGGTGGCACTGCCGCTTGGAGGCCGCGCCAAGGGGGACATCAGCCTCGTCCACCAGGATGCACGGCTCCTCGAGAAGGGCCAGCTGCTGTGGGTCAAGGTCCTCCTCCATGCACTGCTGCCTCTGGTTGCTGCTGCTGCTGCTGCTGTGGCTACGCTGGGGCTGAATGTGCAGGTAGAGAGAGGAAGGCCAGTAATATGTTATTTATTGTTATCTATTTGTTGACTCAATTGTATTTACTTTCAGTTTTAAGTAAGTACAGAATAGTTTTGTGCACAATCAGGATTTTAGAGAGTGTCAGCATCTTTAGGGTGCATGATTAAGCTAGGGCTGAGTACAGAAATAAAGGCAATGAATGACAGCATAACAGTGCCAACACTGACATAATGTGAGTGAGACCAATGTTGGATAAGATCAAGGGTGAAGAAGTAAGGCAGTAAAGATGACTTGCTTGAGAGATGCTTATGACATCAAAAGGATGGAGGATGAAAGCCATGAAGGTTGGTCTGTTAGAGGTGAAGGAATGAATTGTGGAGTAGTAGAGGTGGTGGATGGCTTGGTCATGTGGAATGAGATAATGATATACAAAAGTTGAGTGTGAGTAAGGCAGGAAGAAGCCCTTGCAAGTTATTTTTGTCATTCTGCCTCATGAAGAATATACTGCTTCTATAATCTGTGTGTTAAAGAACTGCAACCCACCATCCCATTCAAGTTAAATTATAATTGTTAGTAAAATTTCAAAGTTCAAAAAATGCTGTAAAATGCAATTTGGTTAGCTTCTGTAAAACTATCTATCTATACACCATAGTAATGTCAACACAAACCAGGCATGGCCAAGATTACAGAAGCAAAAAACACTGCCATTAATATGAGAAAAACTGAGGAGAAATGTAATATATGACTGAATACGCTTGTGATTGTGAAAATAATTGTACAAAAATTTATCACTGACTTGCAGCAGCAACAATTAAGAGGACTAAAGTGGAGAAAATATTATTGGAAAATGAGAGAAATTAGGAAAAAAAAAACTATAATATAACAATGAAATATTGGGAATATGAAAACCAAAAAACTGACTAGCATATTAAAAAAACAAAAAAAAAAAAAACAATTGTTAATATAAGAATATGAAACTATAAACTTATTCCACCACTGACTACACTTAAAAAAAATCCTGAAATAACAATCATTCTTATTCCCTCAATGATCACAGAATCTGTAAATTCCTGCCATGTCCAGGGTTGACAATCTAAGCAAGCACAGTGCAGCACAACACCTACCAGGACTGAGGCAGATGGTGTCACTCTGGTGAGCCGCCCCAAAGACCACTGCATTGCAGTGCCCACCCTCCTGCCCAGGGCCAGCATGGTGCTCTGCAGGGAAGGGGGAAAGTGTTAGCATTCTCTCCTTGTAAGACCTCCACCAAGAGTTTTACTTAGCAAATAAACAGCCTGTTTTCTCTCATCTGGACATGATGCTTCATTGTAGTGACAGCTTAAACTGTGAACACTATGATATTTGCAGACATGAAATTAGGTAGACATGGGGACAAAGTCTGGCCACACACACTGTGACTTGGCTGGAAAAATATTGCCACTGTATTTGTTTGTTTGTTTATTTTTTTGTTCCTTAAGTTTTTTTTTTCTTTTTTTCAAAACTTATATCACTATGCATTCACCACTTCATCAGGTTCCAGATGTTGATTAGATGGGTTTGTTGGTTTATTAGACAGGTTGGTTAGACAGGTGACCAAAAGGGACACAGCAAGAATACAGGGACTCCAGCTTCCATATTTCATAGGCATACTGAATAGTATATGGAAACATGATAGAAGCCATTAAGATAATGAGTAGAGTTTATGATGACATTTGTTATGAGGTATTTGTCAAGCAAGAAGATGAAGGAACAAAACAACACTGTAGGAATCTTTCTAAGAGGAAGGCAGTCAGACAAGAAGAAATGTGCTCTAACCAAAAGGGTGGTCAACACCTGGAGCAGCCTGCCTGATGAAGTGGTCAATGCATAGTGATAAGTTTTGGAGAGAGAGAGAGAGAGAGAGAGAGAGAGAGAGAGAGAGAGAGAGAGAGAGAGAGAGAGAGAGAGAGAGAGAGAGAGAGAGAGAGAGAGAGAGAGAGAGAGAGAGAGAGAGAGAAATGGATAAAATATTGAAGGAACAAAAAAAAAAAAACATACAGAAGCAGGCCAGTATCTCCAGCACCACCTGGAGTCACTGGCCTGAAGGCGGCCCCTTCTAGAAGTCTCATGTAAGCATATTTCTATACTGCAATGAGACAAAACATGATGGCTATCTTGTTTTGACTATCTTCATTAAAGACATGTAAATCTAACATATTGATGGGTATTAAATATTTTTGAGATGTCATGATCATAAAAAAAAACACAAATATTATGTTACCTAACATCTACAGACATTCTGTGGCTCATTCTACTACTTAGGCAGCTACAAGCAGTCATTGAGTGTATTGGCAGGTCTTATTGTTGATGTCCCAGCACTGTGTGTCCCCAGCTCCTCATATGATCATATTTGTTTCTTGAAAACTACTCAGTATTTTAGTACTGACTTGCTCACCCTGATTCCATGATCATAATACATTATCAAATCTACATTGAAAAAAAAAAAAAAGTCATATTCATTAAAATTAGACTAGAACCAGACCAAAACTAGTTCAAAACACGCTGAAATACATCAGAGAACAAATAGTTTAGTCTCAAAATTTGAGGGATGCACTACACATAATTGAAAAATAAAGAAAATAAATAAATCATATAAAAATAGTTAATCTGGAAATGACATCCGTGTAACATACAGGCACAAAACTCACGTCACATACAAGGCTCGGCGATCTTGCCAAAAACATAAAAAAACCGAGGGGCAAGTGTTTAGTGTGGCTGTTATAGCACTCAAGTGTGGCAAAATTCAACATTTTCTAAGTCCAGCAAGCTCTGCACCAGTCAAGAGTAAATATTTCAATGTTTTTCTGTTGTTCACAACTGGGACTTGTGGGTAGCAGCATATTAGGTTTCATGGTATCTATAGAGCTGACCCCTCCAATCACATGCTGCCATTCATGAAACCACCAATTACAACTTTCACAGTAGGTTCAGTTATACTTTTCATTTGTTTTAGAAACATGACAGATGAACATTCTGATAGAGGCTTAATGTCATTTGTTAATATGGCTAGCCAGTGGAGGGAGGTGAAGTGAAAAGTGCCAGTGTTCGGCAGGGAAAAAAGTCACCATGTGGGATATTTAGCAACAGCAATGTTTAAGATGCAATGCATAAAGAAGAGGTTCCACATATTCATTAAGGAAGCCGCCAAACTGTACCCGCCTGCAGCGGCCTGAGAATCTCCACGCCACACTGGTGACTCACATCAGTAGCTCACACCAGCAAGGCATAACGTTATAATTTTTGAGGTCACTTGTTAGGTTAGGTTAGGTTATGCTTGGTTAACGTCCTAGCAAGGGGGGTTCCAGGAGGGGAACACTGCACCCTCGGCTAGGTTTGGGAAATTCAGAATGTTAATAGAAATTTCCTTACTGAACGCCCATATTTAACTTGATTTTCATCCCTTCCCAAAACATTCGAAAATGGGAGGCGGACTTCTTATCAATACAAAAAAAAAAAAAATAAAATATATATATATATATATATATATATATATATATATATATATATATATATATATATATATATATATATATATATATATATATATATATATATACATACCGAGTTGTCAATGTTGAGTGCTTAGTGTACCTCACGTAGTAGATATGGGCACTGGTGTCTAGTGACTCGCCTCGCCACTACACGCCCTCAGCAGCCAGAAGAAGCCAGGACTGAGGCGACGGTTCGGGTGAAACTGAGGTGCTTCACATCACTCGCTGGCTGGACACTGCTGGGTGCTGCTTGCTTCACTGTCTGGGGCTGCCTCTACTTGTGCCTCTCTCCTTTTCCTTCCCCAAGATCTGCCGATACGAACGCTCCCGGCAAGGTCACATGGTGAGGCGCCTTACCACTACCAGCTGCGTATAAATGACATTCAGTTATTTTTACGTGGCTCTGTTTACATCACAGCTGTTCGCCTTTATAACGGCTCGCCTCCCCTCTCCACTTCACCCCTTCGTCCTTTATTTCTACTGTCAATTTACTTCTTTCCTAACATGCCATTTAATAGATGATCTTCCTCGTGCTTCCTGCCTCCTCGCACTGGTAAATGAAGGAATTTCCGCCTTTCCTTCCTCCCTCTCCTATCTCGCCTTTGAAAGAAAACTGATATAAATCTTCAGACACGCCTCCAGGGGCTTTGTTGTATGTATTGTTGTGTCTATGAATAATGAGAGTTCTTTTATTCTTCTATGACTGATGGGTATGTAGTTTTAAGTCTTAGGGAGTATTAGCTACGGTATCATTGATTAACGGTCTGCGTAGGGCATGTCAAATTCCTCTTCTCTCGGTCCTCCTTCTTTTCCCTGCATTAATTATTTTCTTTTATTGTATTTTCCCTCCCTCCTTTCCTCATCCTTCACCTCTCCTCACCCTGAGGACAGTCCCGCTATGTCCTTCTCTTCTCTCCTATTTTCTTGATCTCTCCATCACTGAAAAAGGATAAATAGATAAGTGAATGATTAAATAGATAAATAAATAAGACGTAAAAATATCCAGTTTCCCTTTATTTTAGTCTAAAATGTGAAGAAAAATGTTTTTTTTCACGAAGATTGATCACATTAACAATGTTTAGAACTCCAAAAGGATGATGAAAAAAAGTATATATATATATATATATATATATATATATATATATATATATATATATATATATATATATATATATATATATATATATATATATATATATATATATATATATATATATAAACACAACGTATTTAGAGGCAAAGGGTGATTTAGACTATTTATTGGAATGTATGGAAGTGGAAGCAAGGAAGAGAACCATCGCGCCGGCTGGGTGGACGTGGCCATAACAACACTGACAGCTGACCGGGGCGGCACGTCATGATCGGTTCCTTCAAGCAAATTAAAAAGGACGAGGAGGATGGTGAGTACCCTGAGTGGTGAGCATGACCTGTTCACACCTTCATGAGTGTCTCCATGTGTTGTGGTGGCGCCAGCAGAGAGGGACATGAGTTATGACGGACCTCCCTCCTTCCCTCGTCCCAGATTCTTGACAAATAATAACAGTTGTGGTTGTAATAATGCTGATGTTTCCTGTTTTAAGGTGTATTTTTTTTCACAATTTGTCCGGGCATCAGGAGCAGCTGTGCCAAAAGTGAACATAGACATTAGATTATTTTCGGATATTGATATAAAATTATCCGCGAGTTAGGTTAGATTTAGAGTAATTCACTTCATTAATTTCATGACTAATCCCTTCATTGTGTAGATCACGATTTAATAAAAATGATAATCACCTTTGCCTAGAATTAAATAGTCGGTTTCTAAATTAGTAATTATTTGTATAGTACCCATAATATTTTTCTTTTTTTCACTGTCCGAGTATGAGGAGGAGCTCTCCGGAGTGTGAGCACAGACAGATTATTTTGAACTTCCTCCCTGTGACAGTAACATTTGATGGCCATTGTGCCATCAACCATTGCCAGCTCTTTGTTGACCCACAATTGGGAATGTTTACTGGCAGCAGTGAAAGATTTCAGGACATTAACTGCTGAGGGCTGAGATTAGCCTGCTTGAAATGTTGTCCCAAGCAGTACTTTGCTGTCTGTGCTGCATCAGCCACCCACACCTAGGCACCAGTTTCCATCACTTTGATAAGGAAATAACACAAGAGTATCTCCACCTCATTTATTATTATTATTTAGTAAAGGCTCTCAAGATATTTAGGATGACCCTAGAGGATTGAGAGGATAGGTTAGTCAGAGCTATGGACTCTCTCTAGAATAATTTTGATGCTTAAAAATGAAATTGTGAGTGATAACATGTCTTTGGAAAAAAAAATACCTCTGTGAGAAAAACATGAAATCTTGTTGAAAAAAGTCTCTTTTTCCAGAAAAAGACTTGCAACTCACAGAACATTTCACTTGTTATTTTTACAATGATGTCAACAGTAGTCATGTCTCACATGGTCATCTGTCAAGTTTCCACTTCAGATTACATTTAGTAGATTCAGTATGAATAAGAGAGGCTTGTTAAATGGTATTAAAAATGTCCTTCATCACTACACCTTTGTAGGTCAGTCTGGTCCATGATGCATCAGTGTTTGTTGCAACACCAGTGGACTTGTAGCATCACTGTGTGGCATCACCAGCGTGTGACATCATGGTGGAGTTTGGATTTATTTGTCAGGTATATCAGGAAAGAAAGCTATAAAAAGATTTTTGCATTCCTTTTTTTTTTTTTTAGATGAATCATGTCTAGTGTAGTAACAAATGTGGTACTTGAAACACACATCCCACATGCAACAGGAATCCCATGCATTGGGTATTCTGTGGTGCTCAGTCTTCATTCAGACCTGAACACTTCTCAAGACCTCCACCACATTGCTCCGGCAAGCTGTATCATCACAAACACATGCATTGCAAACCATATTCAAGTTATAAACATTTTTCATACATACATACACATAAAGTTTCATATGCTGAATGATGCCTTCAGAATCTTTATATTCATGCATTATTTATGATATATATGTATGTGTATGCCTATTTGTGAGTATTTTTTTTTTTTTTTTTTGTGAAACTTTGTTTGTATGTGATTAATGTTCATGTTATACATCTTTTTTCAACATGATGCAAGTCTATGGTAGTAGAAAATTGCTAAATCTATGATATTTGGTTTATAAACATTTTTCTAAGAATACAACTCATTTTGTGTTTGCCTGTATTTGAAAAGCTGATACTTATTGGAATACTGAATGAGGTGTATGTCATCCATTTCTATACTGAGGCACAGTGAAAGCCATAAGTGTGAGTACCTTGCTGATCCCTGTACCACCCACCCATCTTGCTCTCGGTGCACACAGGGGGCGGAAACCCGTACCACAGCACGGACAAGACGTCTGTGCTGCAGGAGGCGCGGGTGTTCAACGAGACACCAGTGAACGTGAAGCGCAGCACCCATGTCCTCACCAAGATCCTGTACCTGCTGAACCAGGGCGAGACGCTGGCCACCAAGGAGGCCACCGACGCCTTCTTTGCCATGACCAAGCTTTTCCAGAGTAATGACCTGGTGCTGCGCCGCCTTGTGTACCTCGGCATCAAGGTGCGTCTGTGTTATAGTAATATTAATAATAAATGGGGTGTGTGCGTGTGTGTGTGCTGGTCTTCAACCCTTGTATGTACTGATGTGGTCATTCTTTATTAACCTTTAGTGTAAGAAGTGTTTGCTTGTCAGGAGACAAAAGAGAAAACAAAGTTGATTTTTTTCTTTGTTATGAAATTATTTAAGACATAACTATAAAATTGGTGTCTCAAATATATTAAAGGGATAATTTATTTAGTAGTGAAAGGGTTTTAAGCTTTTGCTATAGTGGTAATACTTCAGGTGAAGCCAAAGTTAGTTCTGGTGCAGCAGGTTAACCCGGCCTTCCCTTCCCACCATCCTGCAGGAGCTGTGCAACATTGCAGAGGACACCATCATTGTCACCTCTTCCCTTACCAAGGACATGACCGGCCGGGAGGACCAGTACCGGGCACCCTCCATTCGGGCCCTCTGCCGGATCACTGATGTAAGAATGGCACACACACATACACACACACACACAAACACACACTTTTGCTCATTAACTATCATTCTTTCACACACTCATCCTCACTGATTCATTTTGTCATGAACTCATTGATCCATTTGTCCCACTTAAACACTTTATTCCCTGATTGACTCATCCACTTACCCACCAGCTTAAAAACACTACTCATTCACTAATCATCCATTCACTTATCCATTCATTCATTCACTGACTCATTTACCCTGATGCTCATTCACCTATCCATACTGCCACTCACATACCCACACCATGTCTTTTATTCTCTCTCACTGATATCAAACCATTCAACCTTGAACATAGCATCACCACTCAGCACCACAGTCCAGTGCCCACTTAATTTGTAGTTTTTGGCTTATATTTTTTTTATTCCTTTAAAACTTGAACTACACCTTATTTTTGTTACTGTTATTTTGCATTTTATTGTTATTAGTATTCTTATGCATTTATGTAATCTGACACTATATGACCTTAGTTGTTGTGCTGCCATATAAGAAATATTTAATGACATCACTTCACTTCCCTGCCTCACATCCATCCCTTCCTTCCCTCGCCCCATGCAGGCCTCCATGATGCAAGCCATTGACCGCTACATGAAGCAGGCCATCGTGGACCGTGCCCCAGGAGTGAGCAGCGCTGCCCTGGTGTCTTGCCGCCACATTCTGAAGGAGTCCCCAGAGGTGGTGAAGCGCTGGGTCTCTGAGGTGCAGGAGGCCCTCAGCTCAGACTGGTGAGTGAGGGAGGTCTTGCTGTTTCAGGAAAGGGAGGTAGCATGAAGGTGTGTCTAATAGTGAAGTCCTCTTAGTAGGTGAATAATAACATGTGTGGTGGTGGTGTTTCAGTGTGATGGTGCAGTTCCACGCGCTGGGGGTACTACACCAGCTCCGCAAATCAGACAAGTTGGCTGTGACCAAGCTGGTGTCCAAACTTACCTCCTCCAGCCTGCGCTCACCCTATGCCATCTGTCTCCTGGTGAGTGCCAGTGATGGTCACTGTTGTTGCATGTAACAGTAGTAGTAGTAGTAGTTATGATTATGAGTTGCTGTTGTTGTTGTAGTGTTTCATTTGTATTGTATTCATACATTGTATTTGAATGTAATATATCTGTATGAATTGTAATTATTTTTAAAAGGTTACTGTTATTAGATTTATGAACATATTTATGAGTGATGATAAACTAATCAAACAAATAAGATATAATGGTTTCTTTTTAAAAAATGTAACAAAAGTTTAATGAGTTGTTTGTGTAGAGCCAGTTTTACCATGATTTAGCTGGTAGAGTATATCATGCCTTGGAAACAGATGCATGAAGAGAGATCCAGGAGCATATTGTGGAGACAACATAATATGAACACAGCTTGGTGCATGCATACTACAGCCAGTTGAATAATGCCTCACACACCCTCATGCCCACAGATACGTATTGTTGCGCGGCTCATTGAAGAGGATGAAATTGGCTATGACTCCCGACTGTCAGACTTCCTGGAGTCCATGCTGCGCCACAAGGCTGAGATGGTGACCTATGAGGCAGCCAACGCCATCGTTACCCTCAAGCGCTCTTCAGCTCGGGACCTTCCCCCGGCCATCTCTGTGCTGCAGCTCTTCCTGTCCAGCCCCAAGCCCACCCTCAGGTGAGGCCCAAAGGGACAGATGAATGGATTGGTTAATATGATGTAGATAACACGGCAACATCTTTAATGTGTTGTACACTTTAAGGCACTACATTGTTAGATGGAGCTTAATCTTAGTAATATTGAAAATATTTTCCTATCAACTGTACTAAGAAAAAGCATGTTTTAACAAATGCATTTTCTCACACAATTACACTTTACATAATGAGTATGCAAGCATGTCAAAATTAATAATTTCACTACAATTATCATATACATGTGAAAAGTAATAATAAAGCCATTGATGATCTGCAACCTATGAAACTACTGTGGACCTCCATGGTGTAATGGCTAGGGCATCTAGCTGTGAGTCCACAGTTTCCAATTCCAATTCAGGCTGTGGTAGCCAGCACACAGCTCACCCAGCTGTTCATCCTTCTTTTGAGTTGGTTGATATGTAGGTACCTGAGGAAACCTGGTGAAGGTAAACTGTGGAAACCCTGATTTCACAGTGGTCCTGTGCACCAGGGTGATGGATATCACCCAGCTCAGGCTCAGAGGCCGAGAGAGGGATGAGTGCTGAGGCCACATGCAGCTATAGCACATGTCTCTTATTTTATCTTTATGGCACCACTGCTTCAATGACCAGTATCAATCAGACATTGCAAGCAAGGCTTGTATGGGTGTACTCTTGGCTGTTCATCTTATTTACTTGCTGCATATCCTCTTAATTACCACCCATCAACTGTATTCACAGGTTTGCAGCAGTGCGCACCCTGAGCAAGGTAGCAATGACACACCCCAATGCTGTCACTGCCTGCAACCTGGACCTGGAAAACCTGATCCAGGATGTGAACCGGTCCATTGCCACACTCGCCATCACCACCCTTCTCAAGACAGGCTCAGAAGGCTCTGTTGACCGTCTCATGAAGTCCATCTCCTCCTTCCTCAATGATATATCAGATGAGTTCAAGATTGTGGTTGTGGAGGTGAGTGTTCTGTCAATGTTTGTGTATGTGCCCATCAGTGCAGTAGAGTGGAGTGGGATGCTATTGCTCATGTTTTCATATGATACACTATGATCATTATTTAACTGCCATCGTGGTCTTCCTCCTGATCTGCAGGCACTGCGTTCCCTGGCACTGAAGTATCCAAGGAAGCAGGCTGTGCTGATGGGCCAGCTGGCAGACATGCTGCGCAGCGAGGGAGGTCTGCCTTACAAGGAGGCCATTGCCAGCACCATCATCACCATCATTGAGGACAACCCTGAGGCCAAGGAGAAGGGTGAGAAAAAAAAATTTACCCAGATTCATAAGAAAAAACACACATCTTAAATGTCTCAAACTATGCACTAGCTTTGATTGTTAAGCTCTGAGTTAGACTGAGTTAGAAAGGGACAATGAGAGTGAGCACAACTCATCCATTGCCCTTCACACAGGGCTGGACCACCTGTGTGAGTTCATTGAGGACTGCGAGCACACCACCCTGGCCGTGCGCATCATCCACCTGCTGGGGCGGGAGGGACCACGCACACGCCAGCCATCAAGGTACATCCGCTTCGTGTACAACAGAGTCATCCTGGAGGTAAGTGTGTGTGTGTGTGTGTGATGTGAAAATGGGTCATTTAGTATTATGGTTATATGGAAATGTACCTAAAATATGTAAGGTTCTAAGAATGTGTATATTCATAACCTAGCCCCAATCTTAAGGGGCCTCAACATATAACTTGGTGCTTGAGATCCCCTTCATTAATCATTGTAGTCTTGTAGCCCCTCACAGCACACTGTACTGTTCCCCACCACCAGAACGCAGCAGTCCGAGCAGCAGCAGTGTCGGTGTTGGCTAAGTTTGGAGCTCAGTGTGAGGGTCTGCTGCCCAACATCCTAGTGCTGCTGCAGCGGTGCATGATGGACACTGAGGATGAGGTGCGGGACAGGGCCACTTACTACCACGCCATCCTGGCCACACGCGACTCAACCCTCATCCACCGCTACATCCTCAATCCCCCTCAGGTGAGACACACATGCACACTCACACTTTGTTGATGATTCATGAATGATCTCTAAAACTACCAGAAGCATGGAATAGGTACCCTGTGAAATGTCAAGTTCTCAGATTGCATTTGAGAGAGAAAGAGAGAGAGAGAGAGAGAGAGAGATGCTATAGTGTGCATGAATAGACACATATGTGGTCTCATCCCATTTAGTTACCAGAAACAGACATCTTTGTGCACTAAAGACAACAGGAGCTCACTCACAATCCTCAGCAGCATGCAGTAGATGAGCACAAGATTACTTCACTCTCTTTCCTCCTTTCCCTACCTCAGTTTGCCCTGCCCAGTCTGGAGCGAGCATTGGTCCAGTACCTGCAGAGTCCCGCTGTCGAGCCCTTTGAGACCCGCATGGTGCCCACTGCTCCGCCACCACAGGAGGAGAAGAAGGCTCCCAGCATCATGGAAGTGGCACCTCCCCAGGAAGAACGCGTTGTCCCAACACATGAAAAGTTTGTTGATGTTCTGTGTTCCTTCTCCCATGTGCTAATTCTTCCTTACTCATGAATTGCCAGTCCTTCCTTCCTTTCTAATTAATTCACCAACACAAAAACTTACCTGATGCTCTATGTTCTTTCTTCTCTGTGCCAATTCCTCCTTAATTAACTGTCCCAACGCACGAAAAGTTGGTTGATGCTCTATGTTCCTTTCACCATATCCTAATTTCCTCCACCTGATTATCTTCCAGTTTTCTAGTCTTTCTGTTACTTTTATTCAGTGCTAATTGACATAAATGTGTCATGGTTATTGTGACCAAGATATTGCAAGGATAAGCAATAGAACTTTTGTAATGCACTTGTATAGCGTCACCAGATGGCCCACCATTTGCCCTTCACTCCTTCCATCCTTCAGTGCCTTCCCTTCACCCTCCCCCAGGTATGCTGAGCAGCTGTCCGCCATTCCCCAGTTTGCACACCTTGGCCCGCTGTTCAAGTCTTCAACGCCAGTGGAGTTGACAGAAGCGGAGACAGAGTACATGGTCCGCTGCATCAAGCACACCTTCCAGAACCACATTGTCTTGCAGGTGAATGGTGGTGGTGGTACTTTTGTGTTTATTTGTGTCTTGCCATCATGTGCTGTTGTATCCTACCCCTTCTCTCTCTCTCTCTCTCTCTCTCTCTCTCTCTCTCATAGTACAATGAGTGTTGATGTTTAGGATTATTACTGCGATTTGTATAAATTCTATGAAGTGGCAAATATTTTTTCCCATGTTGCCATGCTGTCCTGGTAGTGGTGGTAGTGGTGGTGGGGTATCATTAAAAGGGATTAGCACTCCCACGTAGGTGTGTGTGTGTGTTTGTGTGTGTGTATATATATATATATATATATATATGATAAACAGGTGTGAAGGAAGGGAGACAGACTGTTAATCCAATGATTGGCCGACGAACTGGCAGCGTTGCACTCATGGGAATTTCAGAATCTGCCACACCTTGAACGGACTTCATGCTCTGAACAGACTATAGCAAAATCAGAAGAGCAATTAGCATGAAAATAGCAGTAGAAGACAGCTACAAATGCAACATTGCAGCGATGAGAGAGAGAGAGGGGGGCTGAAGACAGTCAGTTAGAGGAGAGGAGTTGACGAGACGAAAAGCTTTTGATTCCATCCTGTCTAGAAGAGCGGCATGAGTGGAATCCCCCCGACATGTGAAGCATACTCCATACGTGGACGGATAAGGCCCTTGTACAAAGTTAGCAGCTAGGGGGTGTCAGAAAAACTGGCAGAGATGTCTCAGAATGCCTAACTTCATAGAAGCTGTTTTAGCTAGAGATGAGATGTGAAGTTTCCAGTTCAAATTATAAGTAAAGAATAGACCAAGGATATTCAGTGTAGAAGTGGGGGACAGTTGAGTATCATTGAAAAAGAAAGGATAGTTGTCTGGAACATTGTGTCAAGTTAATAGATGGAGGAATGAGTTTTTGAAGCATTGAGCAATACCAAGTTTGCTTTGCCCCAATCAGAAATTTAAGCTTCCCTGCCTGAAATGTTTACTTCCTGAAGGGTTGGACATCTATGAAAAGACTTGGAAAAGTGCAGGGTGGTATCATCAGCATAGGAGTGGATAGGGCAAGAAGTTTGGTTTAGGTCATTGATGAATAATAAGAAGAGAGTGAGTGACAGGACAGAACCCTGAGGAACACCACTGTTAATAGATTTAGCAGAAGAACAGTGACTGTCTACCACAGCAGCAATAGAACAGTCAGTAAGGAAACTTGAGATGAAGTAACAGAGAAGGATAGAAGCCATAGGAGGGTAGTACGGAAATCAAAGCTTTGTGCCAGACTCTATCAAAAGCTTTTGATATGTCCAAGGCAACTGCAAAAATTTCGCCAAAATCTCTAAAAGAGGATGACCAAGACTCAGTAAGGAAAGCCAGATCACCAGTAGAGCAACCTTGACGGAATCCATACTGGCGATCAGATAGAAGGCTGTGAAGAGATAGATGTTTAAGAATCTTCCTGTTTAGGATAGATTCAAAAGCTTCAAATAAGCAGAAAATTAAAGCAATAGGATGGTAGTTTGAGGGATTACAACAGTCACCCTTTTTAGGAACAGGCTGAATGTAGGCAAACTTACAGCAAGAAAGAAAGGTAGATGTTGACAAGCAGAGCTGAAAGAGTTTGGCTAGGCAAGGTGCAAGCACGGAGGCACAGTTTCGGAGAACAATAGGAGGGACCTCATCAGGTCCATAAACCTCCTGAGCGTTTAGGCCAGTGAGGGCATGGAAAGCATCATTGCGAAGAATTTTAATAGGTAGCATGAAGTAGTCAGAGGGTGGAGGAGAGGAACAAGCCCAGAATTGTCCAAGGTAGAGTTTTTAGCAAAGGTTTGAGCAAAGAGTTCAGCTTTAGAGATAGATGTGATAGCAGTGGTGCCATCTGGTTGAAATAAAGGAGGGAAAGAAGTAGAAGCAAAGTTATTGGAGATATTTTTGGCTAGATGCCAGAAGTCACGAGGGGAGTTAGATCTTGAAAGATTTTGACGCTGTTAATGAAGGAGTTTTTGGGTAGTTGGAGAACAGACTTGGCATGGTTCCAGGCAGAAATATAAAGTGCATGAGATTCTGGTGATGGAAGGCTTAAGTACCTTTTGTGGGCTACCTCTCTATCATGTATAGCACGAGAACAAGCTGTGTTAAACCAAGGTTTGAAAGGTTTAGGTCGAGAAAAAGAGTGAGGAATGCACGCCTCCATGCCAGACACTATCACCTCTGTTATGTGCTCGGCACACAAAGACAGGTCTCATGTGTTCACCTCCTCTTTCCCTCCCATCACCATGCACTCATTGCTCACCTATCCTTCCCTTTCCAGTTTGACTGCACTAACACCCTCAACGACCAGCTGCTGGAGTCTGTCAGCGTGGTGGTGGATGGCGAGGGGTGGGTAGTGCAGACATCCCTCCCCTGTGCCTCCCTGCCCTACTCACAGCCTGGCTCCTGCTATATCCTCCTGCCCATTCCCGAAGATATCATGTCCACTACTGGTGAGGAAATATGATGTTCTCATGGTTGTTGCTGTAATGTGAGGTTCATGCTTAGCTCCATATTGTTTTGGTTTTATACTGATGCTTTTCACTTCCACAATACCAGTCTCTATTAGGTGTAAACAGGTGATGTAATGAAGATGCTTTGTATAATTTTGTCCCCATCCCATTTTTACTTGTCTTTATTTCTGCATATTTGTGTTTGTATGTGTGTCTGTAAGTTTTTGCTGCTCTATTTTACTGCTTTGATCATCCTTCATTAATCTTCACTGTGAAAGTTGTTTGGTTGCATGGAGACACAGAAGAGAAAAGAAAGAGTTAATCTTGTCTTTTCTTTAGTTTCTGTCCTCTTCTTTTCCTGAGCCCCATTAACCCCCACGTCATTTTCCTCTCCCAGGCACCCTCTCAGCAACTCTCAAGTTCACCGTCAGGGACTGTGATCCAGCCACTGGGGAACCTGATACAGATGAAGGTTATGAAGATGACTACACGGTGAGTGGTGGCAATGAGGTGGTGGTGGTGGTGGTGGTGGTGACTGAGGATGACAGTATAGTGTATTATGTTGTGCCTTGTATGATGTGAGAGGGATGGTGTGACATGGCATGATGGGTAATGAGGTGTGGTGGTGGTGTTCTTATAATTGCTTGATACATGTATTTCTTTATGAGTGTGTGTGTGTGTTTCTTGTAAGGTTTCATTATTGTCTGGTTATTTGCTGACATCATAGTATTGGCAGTGAGGTAATTTGTCATTCAAGGTAAAGCCCAGAGCAACTTTGAGCTGCAATCATTATGAACATGTATTTCTTGTTGCTGTAATTTTCACTGGCAACCATGCCAAACTGAACATTTTGTTTTGCACATTGCTGAGGTACTTGATGTACTACAAGTGTAGGAATTATCTTTTTTCCACCTTGTGACTCATTTTCCATTATAGCCAAGGAAAGTACAGCCAGACTCTTTCCTTCACCTTTCTTTGCATACATAGAGAAAAATCTGGAAAGAATCACACAGAACTGGCAGTCTTCACCTTTTTTAAACTTTTGCATTGTTCCTCAGCTGGAAGATGTGGAGATCACTGTTGCAGACCACGTGCAGCGAGCAGCACGCAGCAACTTTGCAGCTGGCTGGGAGGAGCTGGGTGCCACCAATGAGCTGGAGGACACCTTTGCCTTGTCTGCCATGAGCACCCTGGAGGAGGCAGTGACACAGATTACACAGTTTCTTGGCATGCATCCTTGTGACCGATCAGACCGCATTCCAGAGGGCAAGAGCTCCCACACCCTATACCTTGCAGGTTGGATATGAAGTATTGGTGGTGTCTGCTGTTAAAACTAGGTGCCATGTGATAGGTAAACCTGTATTTTGGAAGCTTACATTCTGCCAACTGTATTGTGACATAGGCAACATTGAATGTAATGGAGATGATGCCTGAGAGATGTGAAAAGTGACTAATTGCAGATAAGTGATATTGGAAATGTGTTGACTGATCAAGCAGAATAGGGAGTGTTATGATACATTGGGCACAGGAAGAGGATGGAAAAGGAGCGGGTATTGAAGAGAATAACAGGATCATATGTAAGAGGAGTAAGGCTACAAGAAAGCCCATGAATGGGATGGATGACATTGCAAAGAGAGCATTACATGCCTGCTGGGAAGCATGCCTGATCCTGCCTGGTGGAAATCAATGGAAGGCAGCTGTGAATGCATGACTGGCATTACCTTTAGATGCAGGAAAATTATGGCCCTTTGGTGGTACTGCAGGGGTAAAACAGTTCTGCTGTCAGGACATGATGCAAAAAGACCTTGGTGCTATACAGGTGACTGTTGTATATCATGGTCAGTAAGCATCAGTCCTCTCTCCCTTCAGGTGGCAGGTTGCATATATGAGGCCTCCTGGTTTTAGCAGGGCTGCTCATGCAAAATAGAAAAGTTAAGCACAGTAATAGCTTAAATAACTTCTAGCAATAACTTTTTAAGTTTTCCCGAAAACATCAATTTTGGGCTTAGTATTGTTGTTACACATTTATTGTCTAAAAAATTAACTTATTATTTATGTAATATATTTACCCATTATTGCTTAGGGTTTTGGTCCTTTAGTCATTTGCTGGCCCCCCTCCCCCCCCCCCCCCCCTCTCTCTCTCTCTCTCTCTCTCTCTCTCTCTCTCTCTCTCTCTCTCTCTCTCTCTCTCTCTCTCTCTCTCTCTCTCTCTCTCTCTCTCTCTCTCTCTCTCTCTCTCTCTCTCTCTCTCTCTCTCTCTCTCTCTCTCTCTCTCTCTCTCTCTCTCTCTCTCTCTCTCTCTCTCTCTCTCTCTCTCTCTCTCTCTCTCTCTCTCTCTGTGTGTGTGTGATAGTGAAATAGCCACAGTGATTGGGGAGCTGCAGTATCCCAGCAATAAGGCAGAAGAAACTAACAGCCATTCTAAAGCAATGTCTCTTTTAGACAAAATTTTACTGGCTGCAGGTCAGAGCTTATATTTTCTTCTCATCAGGGAGAAGGGTTGTTTATTTATTTACACAAGATAGACACCTTGAATTGTATAATGGTCTATCAGAAATTGAACATTTGGTAGGTTGAAGCAATCAGCTCTTCTGATATGGAAGGCCTCACACGATTCCCTTGTTATCTGATGCTTTAGTTCTTCCCGTATTTCATCAGTGTTTTCTCTTGTGTTTCTCCCTAACTTTATTTCCTTTCCTTGTCCTCACTTAACATATCCTCTCTTCCTTCCCCCCAGGCACCTACCGAGGAGGCCATGAGGTATTGGTGAGGGCCAAGCTTGCCCTGGCCGATGGAGTCACCATGCAGCTGACTGTTCGCTCTGATGATCCTGAGGTTTCTGAGGTCATCGCGTCAGCTGTTGGTTAAGGTGGTCAGCCAGGGGAGGAGTGTAGGTGTTGTCTATATGCAGAAAGAACAGGATATATGTATTGAAATATTTTCCCATAGTATCTATGAACACACTGAAGCACTACGGTAGGGTTAAGTTGTGTTGTCTGTTATTATTATTATTATTATTATTATTATTATTATTATTATTATTATTATTATTATTTTTATTATTATTATGAATGTGATATTCTTAATCACTGCAAAGGGACCTTTTTTGTTTGCTTTATGTTACAGTTTATCTTAAAAAAGCCAATGAATAACAATATTAAAATGGACTTCAAGGATCACAGTGTTCTTAATCCCACCTACTGCTTGCTTCTTGAACAATACAGTGGCATGACAACATGTTGCCTTGCTCCAGTGCTTGACCACACGGGACAAAGACTGGACCTCCCATTACCCTCAGGCACACACACAAGTGGAAGCACATATAAATAAAATGGTTATCTTTGATGTATTGGTAATATGAAGATAACTTGTCTTTTCCAGACAATAGGACACAGAGAAAGTAAATTAACATTATATGGTTTTCAAGAGTAGGTTTTGATCCTCAAGTAGGTCTGTTTTCATCATTTGATAGCACCTTGTCCAACAGGATGGTATGTGCAATGTCATGTCAAGTCCATCCACAGCATCTCATTCTGCCGTCTTTGTTTTCATATCTTCACACTGCTGCCTCTGTGTATGATGCCTTGCTACTTCTGGGAGCATTTCCCATTGGGGTGGCCATGGCAGAAGCACCTCCAGCTCTCCCCATCCAAACAATTTGTTCAAGCACTTGGCCTTTATTAACACTTCTTCTCATTTCTACATTTTTATCCTACCTTACCATCTTCTAATTGGCCTTCCTCTCCTATTAACACTAATACATACACTTACATACACTTGACTTACAAGCTCTTTGATCTTCATCATCTCATTATGTTCATACTATCTCAGTGTATTACCTTTCACTCATTCTGCTACAAAATGTACATAATTTGCACTGGTGCTCATACCACATCTCACACACTCATTGTTCTCACCCTCCCATTTTGTCACCACATGCCCCTCTCAGATAATTCATTTCTCCACAATACAAAGTCTTGATTGTTGTACCCTGCTCCACTGCTATCTGTACTGTGATGCCTATTCCTTAGGTTAGGTACACTCTGGGCCTTGTACAGCGCTGCATGAGGCAGATGGCAGTGTTCAACGCAGCACCGAGTGTCCACACTGCTGCAGCATGTCAGTCACCTCTGAACATTGTCAAGGAAGGATGTGTAGCTTCCTCCTCCTCATCTTCCTCCTATTCCCTATCAAAAATACTATTACATTTGTGTTTCTCTCTCTCTCTCTCTCTCTCTCTCTGTGGCAATATCACTCATCTCACCTTCCTCTTAGGAATCATGTATCACATTCATTACTAGGCTTAGGATAATTATGCACTTAAAATGAGTTAAATATGCATGCAAATATGTATTAGAATATGGTAAAATATGCATTCCACTTATGAAATATGTAGCCTAATCCTGTTCAAAACTAGTTATTAAATTACTTATTATGAGACTTACAAAATGTTAAAATTGAAAATACTATTATATACAGAATACTTATCATAAACATGCAAGAACTTTTCAAAATAGGCCATAGGGAAAAAATTACAAATATCCATTTGTTTAAATATACTCAAATCATGCATTTGTATATGCATATATGCAAATGCATAACTATCCTAAGCTTACTCATTACCAAGAAAATAATACAACAGCAGCGGTTGTATTCTTCATATATGATGTGTCATAGTTATGACAGAGTCACATCATAACGTGGAACATCATCTGTCATAAGTCGTATGTCCTTCACCCTCTGCATGACAATGGACACAGCCCTGCTGCATGAAATTGGAGCAGTTGTGAGGCACATGGAGTGTTGAAAAAGCCTGCCTTCAACACTGTAATCAACATCACCACAGGTCTTTAGACTCCACTCCTGGGAGTTAACATCTTAAGTTTCCACTTGTCCCTGTCAAGCTCACCATGTGTTTTGGTGGGTTCAAGAACACCAGTGCAGCCATTGGCCCCATATAAAGGTGGGTGCCTGACATCAATTCCTTATACCATAAACTGTTAATAAGATTATGACAAATATTGATATACAAATTAATATTGCATAACTTTTGAAAATGTAATGACTTGTGAATTTGACTTTGTATGAGGATACCAAGTATTTATCTCTCTCTCTCTCTCTCTCTCTCTCTCATCTGTTGAAATGGATGCTTGCATGCCATTCTCCATTTATTTCCTGGTTCTTTCTTGGAAGTTATCTTTGTCTAGTGCTTTGTTGAACAATACTTCCTATTCATATTTCCTGAACCAATTAAGCCACTGTTAGAAGTGACTGCCCACAAGATATTCTTACCCAATACTCAAGAAAGCATTAGGTGTCAAAGGTTCAGTGGATTTGAAGGTAAATCAATGGCATCTTTGTCACAGATATTTATTGCACCAATAACAACCCTGGGATCAAAAAGTACAAGATACATCTTTCATCACACAAACCATGGCATCTATACTTACCACAACAAAGGGCCATGTGCTATACTACCAAGCTAACATTTATTTTCAATTTCACAGCTGAAAATTCATGTACTTAATTGTTGTGATAAGGCCACTTGTAGAGAGATATGTCCATACTTACTACAGATGTGGGAAATAGTCATGTAATTTCAAATTTTAGGCTACAGAAAAACAAATAAAGGAAATAATAATGGAATGTTTTGGATCATGGAAAATATGTTCTCTCTCTCTCTCTTGATAAGCTAAAGTAATTGCATAATTTTATCCAGCAAGCTACCAAGAGTATATTTTGTGCTTGGAATAAGCAAGTGATAGCATAATGTGCATTAAAGCCTGGTTGGTTTAACAAGCTGACCAGAGCAAATGTGTGTTGAAGGTGAATCAGATGTCTGAATTCTGAGATACATGGATGATATCTCATGAATGGGTTTCTTTCACAATACTTGCTATAGATTATGATATCTTTTTCAAACAGCACTTTCACCATATTTTACTGTGTGATTTCTGACTGTTACAGCATTCCATGACAGTGATAAGAAGTCCTCAATAATGTAATTTTTCTTACATTTGTAACATCTTGTTTGTGAACTGTAAGGATGGAGGTGTTTATCAAATCTCAAACACATATGTGGTTTCAAAATTATGCAGATACAGAATATCTAATTCATCTCCAGTGTGCATGTGTTGGGAGGAAGAGTGGTTTGTACCAAGGAAGTTGTACTTTTATGCTTTACAAGCAACTGCTCTCAGGTTTAGGCCAAAACATTCGTAATGCCCATACAACATCAATTCAAACTTCAAAGTCAAATATTTTTATAACTGCATGTATTTTCATATATATATATATATATATATATATATATATATATATATATATATATATATATATATATATATATATACACTAGGCAGATTTTTCATACACTAAAATATATCTAATCTTCCAATTAGTAAGTTACAATTATAGATTTTTATACTTAAGATGCATTCATTTAAAAATGTCAACTATCCATTGCACTAATATACTGACCTATAATTACCAACAAGATATACTCTGAATATATATTATTAACAAAAGTTCCATATAAAATTGACGAGAGGCCAGAAAGAAGTCTGGCATCCACAGCCTCGAACAGCAGCAGCAGTGGGCATCAGACAACCCCCAACCATCCTGTGCCTAGCTGCCATCACACCCCATTTTGTACCTCAAGGACATACTACCAATGTTAGTTACCTAGGTGCTTCTCATTAGCTTGATGGCATGCTCCACATTTACTTCACCATGAAGCCTTTGCTCTGTTGCAAAACATAGTTTTTGCGAGCCTCCATGTTGTCTGCGGGGCGGTTGTGGGGCGTCCACACCGGCTCTCCAGTGAACAGACGCATCGCCTTGATGTAGTTCTGCAAGGTGGTGGTCATGTAAAGTTTGAGGCATGGAGTGGTGAAGCAATGTAGGCTGTGATAAATGTTTCATGGGAAGGAAGGAAGCAAAACTGAAATTCAATGCACAGGGAAGGTATGAGTTATATTCTGAGTGTAATAGTGTTATGACACTAGCAAGCAAAACACAAAATCCTGATGGCAACAATGTAGAGCAAGCAGCATCTTAACACATTCAACCAACAGATTACCTTTGTGTCAAGGGTGAAGCGGTGGTAGATACCGGCTGGTAGGATGATCAGGTCTCCAGGAGTGACTTCAATCCTGATCCAGTGGTCCTCCTGATCTCTCACGTCAAAGTAACCAGAGCCTTCCGTGATGAAGCGTATCTCTTCATCTGTGTGAAGGTGTTCCTCAAAGAACACTTTGATCTGTGGGTTGGTGTGACATCAACAGAGGAGGAAAGAACAAATGGACAATAGAAGAGACATTTAAAGTCCAAAGATATTTTCTGCCCAATATTTAGTGTTGACAACAGGTTATTCTAGATAACTTACACGCACAAAAACTATCCAAAAGAAATTGGATGAGAGCAGATCCATAAACCACAAAATTTCCTTATTCATTACAGCAGTACACCACACCAAACACTTGCATACTGTTTAACAGCTGTGTACTTTATACATACAAGTGGCAGCCCCAACCCTACAGCCCTCCTGCCCCTCCTACTTGATTACTATCACTCATGCATGTTCTTGAGCACCGCTACTCTTTAACTATGCCTAGTTCAATTCTTGGTAGCTTCCTTTCACTCTCTTGTCACCACCTCCATATTTCACATCTTTCTTGCTCAACTGTTCCCACCCACTTCATCAACACACACACACACACACACCTTTCCCTGCTATGCGTACTACTCATCACTACCACCACCACCTTTGAAATCCATCAGTCTTATTTGTAATGATGCCTGTAACTAGGAACTCCCACAACAGATACTTAAATAAAGCTTCCACATATACTCTCTCTCTCTCTCTCTCTCTCTCTCTCTCTCTCTCATACCAAAGTTTTATCTACCTACTTCCACATTACCATCATCTATTTCACTTTTATGTTTCTTTTCATCTTCCTCCTATCAATTCCTACCAATTTAACAGTTTACTTAAAGTACATAAATGGGGATACAAAGTAGGGAAGAACATCAGAAAAGTAATGGTAAAACTTCCCACCATCTGCACTCCCATAGCTTAACCTAATCTAACCTAACCCAATTCACCACCTACCCTCTCCTCATAATTGTGCATCTTCTCAGGGGACACCTGTATCACGTCCATGTAGTTGTACCCACGTTCCTCCTTGATGCGACTCAGCTTGCCCTCCTCCTCATACTTTTTTGGGTCCAACTGAAACAGGGGAGAGAAAATAAGACGTGATCTTTATATTACTCTCCAGCAACCTGTATTTCTGTCCTCTAATGCAGGAATTCACATGATCACATAGAAACTTATGACGAAAAATTTTACTGACATTCCTCTCTGCCTCTTCCTCCCAGGTGCAGCAAATTCACATCATTATCGGAATGTTCCTAGGAGCTGCTGCTTGTTACTTCAACTGATCACAGTGTCATTACTTCACAGGTTAGGGGTGAAGGATCAAAGGGAATATTATAACTCAGGACTGACATTTTTTTTAACCATTTCTCCATTTTGAAAATAATGAGTATATTTTCTGATTCCATGGAGTATTTCAAACATCTTTATAATGCTTGTCATGTCACAGATATCTGTACATTAGGGTACAGGTATCCTTCCTTTTTCTTTGTATCCACAGGTGGTTAGGTTGGGTTGGATTAGCCTTTGTAATATGTTGTGGTGTTTTTGCTATGATGCATGATTTTTACTTCCCTTGAATTTTTCTTTTTCTATACACAGAAACCCTAAATTCTTAAAACAAATATCTGGAAAGGGACAAAATAAAGAATTTTCAAATAAAACTAAGAATAACAATAAATTAAATCTACACATGGACAGAAAAACAAACATAGGTACTACACAACTACAGGCACATGGCAACATGTAAAAATGCATTTGGGCACCTTGTAATACATGACGCCTGTGTTCTTGGCCAGGTCCTCCAGTGACACAGACTGTGGTGGGCTGAGCTGGTGCTCCAGCCTCTGGTCATCCAAGCTGTCATCCATGTACCAGGCACGCACCATCCTGATCCTAGTCCTGCTGCTGCTGCTGCTACTAAATGTCCTTGCCCTGTGGATGCGTGGAGGAAGGTGAGGGTAGCAACTGTGGTAGTAGCAAAAGTGATACTGATAAGATATTGATAGTGATTGTAATCAAATTCAAGCATTTCATGCACATGAGTGATGTAGATTCTCTAAAGTACAAGTACAATATTCCTTGTCCAAAGCCTTTGAACAAATTTAAGTAAGTGTGTACTGATCAACAACATTCCAAATACACCACACTACACAAGTGTATTCAATCATTGTCACTTTGAGAAATGAGCATGTACCATGTTTTACAAGGCCAAGAATATGATGCCATCTTGCCAATCTTACAGTTTGTGGTAACTGACAATTTTGTTGCATTTTAGGCCTGTCCTCACATATTCATTATTTTTTTTTTTTTTTCAGCAAGCAATGCATTTTCTGCTTAAAGGTATTTAAAAAGCTCTCCTCATTCTCATAATTATTTTACTCCAGACTAAACCAACAAACAAACTCTGCTTATTCTTGTCATTTCACTGATTTATTTATTTATTTATTTATTTATTTTTTTTTTTTATGTAGGAGGGACACTGGCCAAGGGCAACAAAAATCCAACAAAAAAAAATGCCCACTGAAATGCCAGTCCCATAAAAGGGTCAAACCAGTAGTCAAAAATTGATGAATAAGTGTCTTGAAACCTCCCTCTTGAAGGAATTCAAGTCATAGGAAGATGGAAATACAGAAGCAGGCAGGGAGTTCCAGAGTTTACCAGAGAAAAGGATGAATGATTGAGGATACTGGTTAACTCTTGCGTTAGAGAGGTGTACAGAATAGGGGTGAGAGAAAGAAGAAAGTCTTATGCAGCAAGGCCATGGGAGGAGGGGAGGCATGCAGTTAGCAAGATCAGAAGAGCAGTTAGCATGAAAATAGCAGTAGAAGACAGCTAGAGATGCAACATTGCGGCAGTGAGAGAGAGGCTGAAGACAGTCAGTTAGAGGAGAGTTGATGAGATGAAAAGCTTTTGATTCTTTTGATGCTCTCAGATCTAAATCTCATATTTGCCATCTCACTCCTCACTAAAGTATTTCACAACCACCTCACAATTTTTTTTTTTCTTCCTCTCAATCTACTGTCATCATCTTTAAGGTAAATTTAAAGGTAGATTAAAATGTTTCATATATATATATATAATTGAGTAGTAACTGCTGCAGAAAGAGCCAAGTTCATAAGCTATCATTACGGCATTGTTGCTGGAGGAAGATATCTTGCTGAGCTGCTGTTTGTTTTTATTCATTTCCTGCCAACCAGCTGCCCCTTCCCAGCTGCCTGTGTGAACGTACATGTAGTGGGGAGGCTTCATTGCCAGGCATTGCCAGCTTGTGGCGGGTGGCAATTCAGCAGCAAATTGCCAAGTGTGAACACCTTTAGCTTACTATTGTCAGATGGACAGTTTTGGAAAAAAAAAAAAAAAAAGGATAAATGGAATACTCAATAATCAGGTTATTAGTGCTGAGTTAATAGAGAGCTTCAAAAGATTACAGAAATCTATGGATGGGGTTGACAGGTGGATACATGTAAGTATATTTCATGACATGACAGCCATGTGTAGGCCTGATCTAAAGCTGAATCCTTGCGGGAGACATGTAGGTAAGCTATAAAAAATAATAATCATGAATCTTGACCAGTCAGTAAGGGTATGTTCACTGAATATATGTAGAGAACATTTAGAGTGGTTCATTACAAACCTTACCATTGTGACATGCAAGAAAGACTACGACCAGTTGGCCTTGTGCAAGCCCACTGACCTTTTAGTCTCATTATTTTCTTATGTTTCCATGTATCAGCATAATTTTGCCCAGAAGTCATGTCACCAACTGTATGATCAACAGGTGTGGATTTGAATATCTAAAATCACTTGCAACTATGGCAGTAAAATAAAACACACACACACACACACACACACACAGAGAGAGAGAGAGAGAGAGAGAGAGAGAGAAGGGGGAATGAGAGTAAGTTACAGAACAACCTGATGCAAGTCTACTGATGATTGACTCCTCCAGCAAACCACTGGAACTCCACTTTCACACCATCATAACAATCAGAAAACTGTGCAGTGGTGTGTGTGTGTGTGTGTGTGTGTGTGTGTGAAACCAGCATGACAGTTCTGGCAGATGCACAAGCTCTTACATTACATGAATAGTACACAATATAAAACACGGGTGATCAGTAATTGACAAGTTACTTCATATAATACATACCTCCTCTTGTCACCCTGCCTCACCTGGGTTGCTTCCCGTGTCATGTCACAATACAAGTATGAACCCAGCCCAAAGATAAATAGCAGCTCGAACCCGTGGGCACGCCAATCTACGTACATGTGACTATATCAAGGAAACATTGAGGCAACATGTACACGATTTGATTCTGACAACACGTCTTCATGCAGCAGTGGCCAGAATGTTCTCAGCTCACCCAAAAGTAACTCCAGCAACAGAGAAGGAATTAGGGATTAATGAGGTATTGCTAGTTCATTCAACAGTGACACACTATAGTTTTGTCATTTTGAGACTGTAGTGGGGAAGAATTACAAACACAACTGCAGGCGAAGAAGTGCCACCTACTTTTTTGTCTGGCAGGCATTCCTCGTCTCGGCCAGCCCTACGGAAGGCCGGCCGGAGGGCAGGATAACCTTGTCAGGACGAATTAGCAGCACACATTGGCTTACTTCACTACCACAGTATGCAGGAACATTGCCGCGCTGTCATTCCAGTAGCACGGGTTTCAACACACACCTCGGCCAAAGGTAATGACATGTTTTAATGTGCTCGCCTTGCATACATTGTGCTCACCTTGCAGCGGTGTGGCTGTTTCCAGGCAGTGTGTCTCCAGGGGCGTGCTGTCACTCTCAATTTTTCATCGGGACGCGGCGCTGCGCTTTCTGGGGATGACCTTGAGCACGCTGCGCAGACTTACTGAATAAATGCGAAATAGGGAGAAAAATATATGATAAAAGTCCTAATAAGTCTGTACTCCCGACCAACAGCTGGAATTAACTGCTGCAGCAACAAAACAATAAAGAAAAAAATTAAAGACGGCACACAAGTAGCGCTATGCTGAGGTTGCATCATCAAGGGGAGTGCTGTGCGCAAATTGCATTATGATACCAGGTTTCGTATATTCTGATATATGGATATACAGACATATTTTGGCACATTCATGATTTATTTTAGAGTTAATCATTACTTCACTCAATCATTTACCCTAACTACCCAGTAGTTAAGTCTCCATTTGACATGTTTACAGTCGCTTATTATTTTCTTTTTTTTTTTTTCTTTCTTTTCTTCCTACTCACCACCACCCGAGTTTCCCATGCAGATTCCACCCTCTCATTCACTCGCCCTCTCTTTTAAGAAGCACCGCAAATGACAGGCAGCCTCACACTTAACTGAGGGGTGTCAGGTGCAGAGCGGCAAGGAAGCCCGCCAAAGCAGACGGTGCCCAGTGACCACCTCACGCCTCGCGCCTCACGCCCAGCCACATGGGCATGGAAGCACCTCTACTGCACTTTGTCCGTCTGTTTAATATATACTAACAATGCTAATTTAATGCTAATAAGCGTTTGGTAATGTGTTAGGAGTATATTATTTGAATATTGTTATTTGAAATTAAAAATAACGAAAGTTTAGTCAAAGGAGCTTTTAAATATAAATATAATATATATTTTATACAGTAATACTTTAAACAAATCCCTACTTTATAAAATTTTGAATACTAAAATTATCTTGTATATCACAAAATACTAAATACTTATATTTAGAAAAATAAACAATACGCTTTCAGTATCTCCATTGTCTCTAATTAAAGGCGCCATCTTACTTGCCGCCATAAGAGCTCCGGTAGTTGTGTAGGTGAGTTTAAACCTGATCTCCCTCTGCCCTTATCGTTGTCCGCGCTTTCCTGACGGCGTGTGCTGTGGGGGACTGTGTGCCTGTGCCGAGAGGCGAGGTGCAGCAGTGTGATGACGAGGTACAGGCTTCCCGAGGCCCTCACACTACCCGAGCCACTTGCTGACTGCCAGTGTATACACAGCCAGCCACTCGGGCACCCTCAGCCTCCCCCCAGCACTGTCCGTCTCTGCTAAGGTTGGTACGCAGACCTGCATACACATATAGATCTGGTGTATTGTTGTTCCTGTCTGTGTGCTGCCATTAAGGAGGGTGTTTATACAGACCTTTGTTTGTAGGCCTATGTGGCGCCGAATGTGCGTGTGTGTGTGGCGAGCGCCTTGTGTGCACCTATAGGGCTCCATGTGCTTAGGGTGCTGGAGGTGTGTGTGTGTGTGTGTGTGTGCTAGTTGTATTTACCTAGTTGTGTTACACAGGGCAGGAGCCAAAGCTCATTTTTGTCCTGTCTCAACCATATTTATCCAGTTTCTCTCTAAACATGTGTACACTGTGTTCCGCAACCACCTCTTAAAATCATTCCAGATTTCAGTAGTTTTACACGAGCTGTATTTCTTGATGTCGCTTGAACATCCACTTTATTTTCTTCCCATGCCCCCTCGTGTGTGTGTGTGTGTGTGTGTGTGTGTTCTTAGCCTGTTTGGTAAATCTTACCAATAGCGGCTCTATTGTATTCCCGCCCTATCCAGGAGTATCACGCTTAGGGACCTGATGGGATGGCGGGGTATTAGGATGAGGAACGCCAAGATAGGCGAAAATTGGGAAACCTTAAAATTTAATGTCTAATAATGGAAACACCGATTTTGGTAGAGATAAAAAGAAAAAAAGTTAACAAACTGAAAATCGGGCACTAGTGTCGACTTGGGGTCCAGGGCTGGCAGGGCCGCGTCCGGCAAGTCTGAGTTGCCAGTTGTGTATTTTCCTTGCAGTGTTACCAGGTCAGGCAAGGATACAATCTCTCTCTCTCTCTCTCTCTCTCATATATATATATATATATATATATATATATATATATATATATATATATATATATATATATATATATATATATATATATAAAACAAAGGGCCACTGAGAGAACTGAAATGTGCTGGTGCAGGAATAGTTTAGGGCCCCACTCCTGCAGCCAGTAGGTAAAGGTAGAGGTGGGGGGCCCCCCAAAGATCCCATGGGCCCCAGTGCAATGCACCAGCTGGCCCTCTTGGTGGGCCTGTGTGTGTGTGTGTGTGTGTGTGTGTGTGTGTGTGTGTGTGTGTGGGCTTTGCTTATCTATGTGAAGGTCCTTTGGGATCATGGCTGGGGTTCCTTTTTTACCTGCAGATTAAGGGGTTCATTCTTTCCCTACAAGGAAAAAAAAGTAAATCCCCCACATTTCATTTCTTTTCACATAAAATCTGTAGTCACCAGATCTTTGCCTCAGTACAAGGTCTTTGTTAATGCAGTGGTGGTGGTGCACTGACCTGCAGACAGCATCTCTTGTGAAGGGTGGGTGCTATGGGACAGGCTGAGGTCTGCCTGGCATGGTTCTCGGGAAACTTGTTAATCTCGCCTTTGAAGTTTTCTCAGGAGTGTACGAAAGCTTGTCAATTTTTTAGAGTTGATTTCAAGCATTTCTACCAGAGTATTTTTGGAGATTTCCAGTTCACAGAGTAGTTAATTATAATGGGGGACTGAATACTCTGTCACTGTGCCATTAGCCTGAAAAGAGCCCCTAGGTACTTTGACTCCTGTGCTCAAACAAGAAGCTTGGCTTTTGTGGAGAATTTCGGTCCTGGCTGCCTGTGTTTTTTGGGCCGCCAATGTTAGTTGCCAGCTATGTGTTTCTGCTGCAGTATTGCCATAGTGTAAACAAGGCAGCCTGGCAATATAGTGGGATTTATGTGCAGCGTTGAATGCATACATGCATAGGTATGGCTTTTTATATTGAGCCACTTTATTTTTTTGATTGAGCAGACATAACAAAAAAATTGTAGGATTTTGTCATGTCTACTCAATAAAAAAGATCACATAATACACTCAACATCATATGTGGTGCCCCAATCAGGTGCCCTTTCTACACCAAGGCCATTAAATTGGTACAAAATGTGAACACTGGGCAAGCAGTTGCATTTGTGTCAAGCTGCTGTAGGAGTACAATCCCAGCATGTGTGATATGGGGCAGCATGTGTGATATGGGGCTGCAGAGACATAAAGGTTTTCTGCTGGATGCAATCTGTTTTCTCAGCTGACACTAATTTAACTATTGTCAACATTTTTAGTAAGCACTCAAGAATATACAGTTTCCAGCAATTGTGTTGAGGTGGCTGGGCATTTATTGGCAATGTGGAAAAAACCTAACACCTAAAAGAGAGTGAGAGAGTTGGGCACAATACCTCAGTGTAGAGAGCATGGAGGCTCATCAGCACAAAGGCAGATTAACCATAAAGTGAATAGTGCGTCGCTAGTTTTTGGAGGCAGCTCTTGAATGTCCCCTCCTCGCCACCAGCTTGAGTGGAGCGACTTGTGGCAGAAACAACTCCACCTCGGCCTGGGGAAGTCTTCTGCCTTGAATTTTAAGTGACAAAATTTACTGCAAATTTCTTTGTTTTTTTGTTTTTTCCAGTTAGGTATTATATCTTACTAAAAATGATTACTTTTCCAAGTCTTTGATGTATATGAAAATTTTTTTAGGTCAAGCAAGACTCATCTTAGATTGTATTTTTATGTAAGAGAATAACACTTTCCTATGCTGTGACATGTTTAATAATGTGACTTGGTTTTTAGGAAATTAGAACAACTATGGTTATCTGTATTTTTGCCTCAAGGTTTATTGCAACACCAGTTGTGTGTGCTGCTTGCTAATTGATGAAGAGCTTCTTGTACAACTTAGAGAAGTTAAGGTAATGCTCTTTTCAGGCCAGCGGCGCACGGATCTGTGGGACGTCTGGTGGAAGCCTGCATAAAGTCCCTCATCAAAGTAAGCTCCACTCCTTGAATTTTGAGATATGAAAAATCTTTGCAATTAGACTGTGCACAGTTTAAGTGTGTCTTATACAAATGCACTACGCTATTCAAAATATAGAGGTGATGAAAAGTAAAATAAGAAATTATTTTGTTGCTGCTATGAAGCTCAGGTAGTTTATGTTTTATGAAATTATGTTGCCAGTTTTGTGAGCACTCAGTAAATGAGAGTAGGTAGAAATTTTGACGTTCATGCATTTTGGGGACAGGAGAGGGAGGACCTTTGTCAGTAAACTGTTTCTGAGGGAAGTACTATCACGCAGGTTGAAAACCTCCAAGTAAAATAGTTTTGTCTTTGAATTGTCTTAACGCAGAAAGGCAGAAAAAATATTGGAGTCAGTTGCCAGCCATATATATAGAGACAGCTACCAGCTGACCCACCATGTGTCTCACTTGCTTCATTTCTGTATCCTGCTCTTGCTGCACAGTTTCCTTCAGGCCCAATAGTTGAAGGCATTTCCTAATTGAACTGAATCCCACCCCTTTTTGGGTAGCATCTAACTCATTTGTGATGAGTATTTGAATCTGATGAAAGGGTGCCACAGGTTTCACCACCAACCAGTTCAATACCAGTTGATGTTTGCACCTCTGACTTTGTGTTGTTGTGGTTTCATCTTACAGTAGCAGTGGTTTCTGAATTCTGTCTTTTTATGGAATTTGATATTCAAATGTAAATTACTAAAACAAAAAGATCATATTTAGAAATTAATTCTATTACTCATCTCCCACCCGTTTTGTTCTCTCTCTCTCTCTCTCTCTCTCTCTCTCTCTCTCTCTCTCTCTCTCTCTCTCTCTCTCTCTCTCTCTCTCTCTCTCTCTCTCTCTCTCTCTCTCTCTCTCTCTCTCTCTCTCTCAATAATTACAGGATCATAGTATCAGTTTTATACATGGCAATACTAAAATATCTGTTGACAATGTAGTCTTCTAGCAGCAAACTGGACTCTTGTAAGGTAGCGGAACCACTTGTATTAATGCTGTGAATAGCAAAACTTCTGGAAACCGGGTTAAGTAGGTAAGGATGGAGTGTGTGAACGAGGTCTCTTTAAATTGATAACAAAAGGTAAACTGTTTTGTGAATTCAGATATGAAGTTCAAGGTACTGAAGTACATCATGTCTGTGTTATTTTACTGACTTGGTATTGCAAAAAATCCTGGATAAGATAATGGGTAAATTTGAACCAATATGATGGACAAATGTATTTACTCATTAATTTTCTCAAATGAGTAGTTTTCTATATTTCAAGGTGTCTTGTGTAACCTGCATTAAATCCTTTGATCTTGATTCATTCAAGAAATACTGAATACTGCATACTGAAAAATCTTATTCAGAACTATTTCTTATTGAAAATAAAGTTATTAAAGTATTATTTGGTTAAGTATTAATCAAATAATAAATAATAAAAATGGGAAGATGACTGGCCAAATATTGTTGTGAGGTTAATGCCCTGAATGCCACTCATGCTTTCCAATCACCTTCCTTCCACTGGTGAGGAAGTCCTTTGTCCTCTTGCCATGAACTGTTGGCTCCTTTCCTGGCAGTCTAGCAGGCACAGGAAAAGAACACAAATAATAATGCAAGTCGTAACACCACAGGAAACAGCTCATCTGTGGCAGCAGCGAGTGGGCCAGGTGGACTGCTGGCAAACAGTGTTGCCAGACAGTCTACTCTCAAAATCCCTAACAGTATTAAGGGAAATAAATCCCCCCCAAAATCCTCCACTCATGTCATTAAAACAGGCCAAGGCAGCACATTCATGTCCTGGATTAAATAATACATTTGTATGCCATTCAGATTTGGAAGTAATAGTGTTCAGACTTGTGTTCAAAGGTTCTATTTACGAGTATGTCAGTGTCATTAGTTTATTCATGTAGACCTGCGTTGGTGATGCTTTCAGTTTGATCCAGTGGTGTGTGAAGCTTTGGGTTGTATCCATTGCAACAATACTGTCATATAATTAATGTGGTTTTATCATTGCTGCTGCTGATCAGGGTGGTGGTACTGGAACTTCCTATTTATACTACTGGCTTTATTATTTTTTTTTAGTTATTTATTTTTATTTTATTTATTTATTTTATTTTATTTTATTTTTTTATTTTTATTTATTTATTTATTTTTTATTTATTTTATTTATTATTTATTTAATTTTTTTCATTTATTTATTTTTTGTAGCCAGTTGTGGTATATTATGCATTTTTGTCATTTGTGTTTCTTACCATTCTCTCCATGCATAACCTCTGTGTTTGCTTCCTTTTTCCAACATTTTATCACATCCCTCAGCATTCTTGTCTAGATTTCCATCCTTCCCAGATCCTCAATATTTCTCATGATCTTAGGTCATCTAGGAAACCAAGTGCTGAAAGATGACTACGTTTATGTTCACAGCCCCGTTGTTTCCATTTATTAACACTGTGCTGACTTATTTACTGCCTGTCACATTTCCTACTTGACTATCTGCCGCAATGGGCGTTTCTCTCTCTCTCTCTCTCTCTCTCTCTCTCTCTCTCTCTCTCTCTCTCTCTCTCTCTCTCTCTCTCTCTCTCTCTCTCTCTCTCTCTCTCTCTCTCTCTCTCTCTCTCTCTCTCTCTCTCTCTCTCTCTCTCTCTGATTATAGAATACTAAATGAATCTTGCTCAAAATCTTTATCATCAGATTTGTTAGTTTTGTCAAATTATGTCTACATAGGTGTCTTCTCTGTGGCATTGCATTTATGGAATACTGTTAGTGATGGTTATAGCATTGCTGAATAAAAATAAATAGATAAAAATGTAGGAATTGTGATGGATATATCAAATACAAGTTGAGAGAGAATCCTTTATATGCAGTGTTTGTGACTGGAAGTGGTCTCTCTCTCTCTCTCTCTCTCTCTCTCTCTCTCTCTCTCTCTCTCTCTCTCTCTCTCTCTCTCTCTCTCTCTCTCTCTCTCTCTCTCTCTCTCTCTCTCTCTCTCTCTCTCTCTCTCAGAGTCAGCAGTACAGCATCATCAGCAAACAGTAGCTGGTTCAGGTTTCACTTTACCATTAGTGTTTTTCACACAATATCTGCACCTTCATCACCTTTACAGCATCATCCATATAAACAGTGAATAAGGCAACAGCACACATTCCTGTTTCAGTCCTATTCAAACCAGAAAAACACATCCTTACATTGCTTCCCCATATAAATACTTGCTTTGTTGTTTGCTTTTAAAACTTTTCACTCCTGACAGTCTACTACCTAGCCCTCACAGTCCAGAACTGTCCACAACACTGTAGGTAGGAAGGCTATGGGTGAAGCACAGTTTACAAGCTTTCAGTTCACGAATTTTCATTGGTAAAAATTAAATTATTTTACCCTTTGATCCCGATTAACAAATTCATAATTTTCATTCCTCAACAAAAATCTCAAAATCTCTCCTCAAAAATATGAAAATACTTAAAATGGAAGAGAAATCATAACCTACACTACATACCAATTTCATATGGTTTTGAAGAAAGTAATTTGTAAAGCATGACTTGCCTGTACTGGTTGATGTGATGGTTTGTGAGGTGCCTCTCTGGCACTCACGTTGGTGTGGCGCAGCTCACTGGTGCCAGGTGCAACACCAAACTTATTACTGCCCCCCTCCCACACCACCACCTTCCTCTCACACATTGTGTGTGTGTGTGTGTGTGTCTGTCTGTCTCTGTGTGTGTGTGTGTGTGTGTGTGTGTGTGTGTGTGTGTGTGTTACATCTCATCTGGTTATAGTAGTACATTGGATGTTCTTTCTAGGCTGTTTAAGGGTATTCCATTGAAGGTCAGAGTGAGAAAGACAAGCTTGAATGTTGTTGAGTTTGAGTGGAGGAGAAAGAAGTTCAGTGATGTTTAAGGCCTGTCCACACCAGGAAACATTGTTTGGAAAACAATGTTGCCAACCGTTTCCTAACAGTTGGGAAACAGTTTCTCGGAAACTGTTCCCCAATAGTTTGCAAACAGTTGGGAAACTGTTTCCAGACAGCTTAGAAACAGTTTGTAAAGTATTTCCACACAATGTTTGCTGTCCAGACCTCAGTTGTCATCAGGATGCCTGTGAGTGTAGAAATTGCTGCAGCAGCCTCTGTACTTTATGTAGCACTTTCAATAATACACTCAAGAAAGGGCAAGAAAAAGAAAAGAGATGGGTAAGGAAATTTCTAGAAAAAAGACCCTTTCATGGTGACTTGCTTCTGTCAGATCTGAAAAGTTTATCAGCAATAACCGTGAAGGCATCCATCTTCTTCATCTTATTCCTATAATCTCCACATGTCACATCCCACAATGCTGGGGATGAATGAAGGAATTCATTAAGTTCTAGAGTTTTCTCTGCTGACCACATGGTGTACTGCAAGCCCCATGCAAGTACTGATTCATTACTTCCGCCACACACACACACACACACACACACACACACACACACACAGTGTTTCCCATTCTGGATGGGAAACAAATACATGTTAAATATTGTTAGGAAACAGTTTCCCAACTGTTTCCTAACCGTTTCCAAACAGCTTGGAAACAGTTTGCTAACTTTGTTTCCAACTGTTTCCAACAATTTCCTAACAGTTGGGAAACTGTTTCCAAATTGTTGGGAAACTGTTGGAAAATATTGTTTCCAAACAATGTTTCCTGGTGTGGACAGGCCTTTAGAATGTATGAAGAATACTTTTCTTAAAATTTTACGCTGTCTGCTTCGGGGTATTGTATTGGTTGTGTAGCGTGAAATCACCATTTCGTGGTTCCACAAATGTGCTGACCCTCTTAACTTTAAAAGTAGCCTCCTAAGAGAATGGTATTATCTTTTGTTTTCATTCACTCTCTTTTAAAAAAAGTTAAATACCCAGATCATAAGAGTGTTTGTGTGAGATTCAGCATACCAGCCATTCAGAAGAATTATGATGAATTGTAACACTTAAAAATGTGGAGGTGTGGGAGTAGTGGCAAGTGGTGAGGCAAGGCCCCATCCAGGTGAAGACACTGGATGGATTGGTTACTGGCTCTCATGTACCTTGATCTAAACATTGGTTTCATGAGTGTAAAGTTTTGTCCTGTGAAGAGGAAAGGTGGAAAACATACAAGTATAACATTAAATCTGATTACTTACAGGTTGCCAAATGTCTTGCCTTTGTTATATTGGTTCATTACTTACACTTAGCATAATAATGACTTGTTTTTAACCTAGAAGAACTGTAGTGGTGAAAGGCCACTGATTTGAATGGTACACCTTGCACATTCCCTCAGCAAGGGTGAGGTTCATCATGCTCTTGCTTCCTTTCCACACATCTTATCTCTTTTCAGGAATAATCAACTTTGACGAAGTGCATGTTGGGATGGAAGACAAGGGGGGGCCTGTGCAGGTTTGGCTTGCACTGATCACAATGAAATGCTTTGTCTTTCCACAAGTTGATATAAATTGTCATGAAGCTGCTTGTAGTATTTACTATGTCATGTAAAGCTTCACTGTTTTGTGAGTAAATATTAGTAAAAGACTCATACTCAGGTAGTAACCAGCCATAGGTATTACCTGTACTCCACCCTTGCTGTCCATGCCCTCTTGTGTCATCTGTCATGCTTTTGTTTCTCTGTAGATGAGATAATTTGTGTTTATAGGAGTGGCAACCCCAGCTGTGTGGAGTGTGTGGCCAGCCAGCACACTCCACCTCTGCCATTTGTCTCCTTCTGTCTCATCACTACAGACTCCTTGTGTTGGCCAAAGTTACTGGTAGTTTCATCCTCCAGTGGTCTCCCTTGCTGCGTCCCGAGTAGACGTGCAGCAAGCAAGTCTGACTGCCTCTCAGCTGAAACACCTGTCTGCAGAGGACAGGACACTTTTTGATCACTACTGTATCTTTCTCTCAAAATTATATTCCCTCTTATTTTGGTTTACTTTAAGACACTTTATTTACTGGTCAGATCTCCAAAACTTGAAAAACTGGATTTAGAAGAGCTGGGGGCTGGAGCTACTGCTAACACGTCCTTCCTCTACACTGCCAGCGGTCTAACTAACTAGCAGTGCTTCCTGGTGGCTCGGAGTGATGGGTACGTCAGACATTTCGTTATTTTCTTTTCTTCCTGTGTAACATGTACTCATCTGCTCTGAGGGAGGATGGGTGGCTGGCTAGCAGTAGTAGGGCACAGCAGGGTTTATCAGGTTGTATTTAGAGGAAATAAACTGCCCTGTTGAAAGAAATTGAAATGTCAAATTTTTGAGAATTTTTATTTGTAAATGAGAAATAATTTAACTAGTTTTTAACTAGAAATGCATTCTGAAATTTTTCAAGTCCCTAGAAACAGGCAAGCTCTGACAAGCATTGTTTTCTCTATTAAGTTATTCTTGGTCAGCACTCCTACTGATGTTATTCAATCTGATCCTTGATTCACTCACCAGCAACCCATCACATGCCATGCTAGACTGATTTTCATGTTGCTTTTTCACATACTCTTTTCACCCCAGTAGTGGTATTATTTTGGTTGACACAGAATTGGTGGGAGGGAAGCGGGATGCAACTCTGAAATGTTGCTGCCTGGTACTCACATCATGACAGTCTTTGAGGGACTTACTACTGTACTCTTGGATTGTATTGCCTTAGTTTTTGTCGTGTGTTCTTACCACTGTGTTTGTTTGTATGTGCATGGTGACACGTAGCTGAAATTTTTTTGGAGGGGTAAGGATGTTTTTGGAATGAGGTGAGTAAGTGGTAGCTCTCTCTCTCTCTCTCTCTCTCTCTCTCTCTCTCTCTCTCTCTCTCTCTCTCTCTCTCTCTCTCTCTCTCTCTCTCTCTCTCTCTCTCTCTCTCCCCCCACCTTCATTTGTTTATTTATCAGTCATGTTCGTCATGCTTGTTGTGTTATTTTATGAATTTATTTGGTAATCACCAATTTTGTTTGGCATTACTCATTCAGTCTTAACACAAGTAAAAAAAAAATATATATATATATATATATATATATATATATATATATATATATATATATATATATATATATATATATATATATATATTGATGCCCTGATTTACAGCCATCTTAGTAACTGAGGGTCACCTTAAGCTGCCTGTATATACTTGGTGAGGTGGTGGTTCATTATTAGTTTGTTACTTTTGATGTTTCTCTCTCTCTCTCTCTCTCTCTCTCTCTCTCTCTCTCTCTCTCTCTCTCTCTCTCTCTCTCTCTCTCTCTCTCTCTCTCTCTCTCTCTCTCTCTCTCTCTCTCTCTCTCTCTCTCTCTCTCTCTCTCTCTCTCTCTCTCTCTCTCTCTCTCTCTCTCTCTCTCTCTCTCTCTCTCTCTCTGATACATTTGGAGAAAGCTGTATCATTTGTTACTTACATTACAATTAACTTCAACAGAACATTGGTTGTATAGCTTGCCATTTATGGAAGCAACATGCACCCCCAGTGCTTGAATACTTCCTATTGCAATCAATTTTCAGTCCTTCCTGTACTCAGCTTCTTTTGCCTTATTTGGTTTGGCTTTGTATGTGTGCCCTTCTACTTGGACAACTTAAAACACCTGCTCATTGAGAGCTGTAGGTTGTATCAGGTGGGACATTCAAAATCAACTAAACTCATCTTGTCCACAGTGATCATTATGGTATGGCTGAGCATCTTTTTGGGTTCACTCTGTGGCCCTCATGGCTTAAACATTCAAGTCAATTTCTTAATGTTTACAGGCACTGTACTGGAGATGCTATTTTTGATACCTTTTTCCTCGGATGACATGGGGTCTGACTTTTGGTGACTTCCATTTTTAAATTTCATACTCATAGAGGGTCTTAATTTATGTCAGTTTTTAAGCACTCAAAAATTTTATCATGAGAGTGGTCAGGGATTTAACCCTGTGACGACACTCCGTGCATAGACTTCAGCTTCCTTAATCTTTCATACATCTTCTGCATGCAGGGACAATATTTCTGACAGCCATAGCTTGGACATACATCTGTCACTCACAAAACATCTCCCCTATAGGACCATAATGATCACTAACTAGAGATTAATGGACATTGACTGTCCCACCACTTTTTGAAGCTGGAAGTTACTCTCACATTGCAGGTAGCCAGGAGGTTGTCACCTCAAGTGCAGGTGTTACTGATTACTGGTTCTCACCATGGGTGCTGCTATTGATTGATGGATACCAAAGAAAATTTTAAAACTATGATTAATTATTTTTAAGATGCTTAAGTTAATGTGGGCATTAAAGTGCTTCTCACTTTCATACCTTTCATGTCATGGTACAACATATAGATCTTCAGGGTCTTAAAGCCAGTACCAAAGTATTTGATGACAAAGTGTTTCATTAAATAAATAACAATAACTGTAGGATGGTATTGTGTTACCTTTCCTGTAATGCTGTTTTCTCCTCCGTGTGCAATGTGATGAGAGGAAAACCTGGTACTGTACAACACAGCTTCACATTGTACAGTCTCTCTCTCTCTCTCTCTCTCTCTCTCTCTCTCTCTCTCTCTCTCTCTCTCTCTCTCTCTCTCTCTCTCTCTCTCTCTCTCTCTCTCTCTCTCTCTCTCTCTCTCTCTCTCTCTCTCTCTCTCTCTCAACCAGTTGACTTTTTTTCATATTAAAGAATTAATCTTTTTTCCCATGGCTTTAATTTTAGTGCTTGATCTTTATTTCAGAATAATGTGTTACTTTCTAGTGCATCTTGTTAGAAAGAGGACAATAGCAACATCAGAAGATTTATAGGAAACTGTGAGAATAAAAAGTTATTCCCCAGCTTTGTGTGTGTGTGTTTGTGTTAAATTTTATTTTATTTTTAAAATATTGGTTGTATTATTATGATACAGATCAGTACTAATAAAATTATGTCAAAGGACTTTACTCTCTCTCTCTCTCTCTCTCTCTCTCTCTCTCTCTCTCTCTCTCTCTCTCTCTCTCTCTCTCTCTCTCTCTCTCTCTCTCTCTCTCTCTCTCTCTCTCTCTCTCTCTCAGCCTGGTGAACAAAGACCTACTTAAGCATACCTCAACAGCTGTATTCCACAGGAGAATCAAACACTATGCCTAAGAAGAAGGACCACTCACCAGAACCTGAAGACCAGGAGGAAGAGGAGGAGTACTCAGTGGAAAAGATTCTAGACAAACGCATCAGACATGGTCGCGTTGAGTATTACCTCAAGTGGAAAGGCTATGGCGAGTGAGTGTTCCATCAAACATCCCTCCTAAATCCTCACCCTTCCCTAGAATGTGTTAAGTTAAAATGCATATCATGGGTCTAGTGATGTCCGGTTTGTCAGCCAAGGATGTAGTTGTAAAGTGTAGTGAAAGTTAGATATTAACTTTAATAAAAAGTGACGTGGCATGCAGCTCAGTCATTGTAGTTCCAAGGTATTGCAGTTCTGGTGACCATGTATTGCTATAAAACTCACATTGCAGCAAATAAATCAGTACGGGGTTAGTTTTTGTTGCTTCCCAGTGCACATGCAAATGCTTTTGTAGTATAGCTGTGGTCAGAAGTTTACACTTTATCTTATTGTACTTTATTTTCCCTCAGTCATAGGTCTTCTGATCCACTGACAGTCTCCTTACAAAACCTGACCTACTCCTAGATTCATAGCAGATTGAGAGACTTAAGATTGAGGAAAGACATTGAACCGTGGAAGTGAATGCATTGCCAGTCAACTTCTGATCATTACTATAATGGTGATTGCTGTGTGTTGAGTTATAAGACAGTTTGTTAAAAAAAAATATTACTATAATGGTGATTGTTGTATGTGTTGAGTTATAAGGCAGTTAATTAAAAACAAATGTAGGGTTTGCCTAGTATAGTAAAGAGGTACCATTGTCTTGAACATTACAGTATTGTGTGAATTGTATTTATGACTGCATCCTCACTGCACATGCCACCATGTACATTTCCATCCTCACAAAAGCCTCATGCAGCACTGTAGTCACCACAACTTTATTAATCTTCCCACTACTAGCTAATTGCTCTTCCTTGGCCACAGTGAAGATAACACCTGGGAGCCAGAATCTCACCTGGACTGCCCAGAACTCATCTCAGAGTTTGAGGAGCGGCGGAAGAAAGAGGACGCCAAGAAGAAAGAAGACAAGAAGCGCAAGTCCCAGGCAGCTGATGATGCCTCCAAGCGAAAACCAAAGAAGGCAGTAGAGGTGTGTGTGAAACTGTGAATGTACAGCACTGACTGATTGTTCATCTGTCCTTGTGTAAAGCTCAGTCAGCTAGATCATCATCTCACTTGCAGCTTTCTCAGCTCATGTGTATTTTATCCCATTGAACACTTGAATTCTGAACCTAGAAGCCTGGTGGGAAAATAATCAAATCATTGAGGAACTCCTTTGTGCAGAGTTCTCGATGATTCTAATGACCTTTGACTGTGCAACCCCATATCTTGTGGTATGGCTTTTCATGCTCATGATACTTATTTTTTGCTCCAATAAAATGTTTGTCATAGAAGTGTGTAGAGATGGTCCTATACCATTGCAATAATAGGTACTCTGATTTGGAGAAGTTGAGGCAGTAACCGTGTCATACTTTTGACAATGACAACAGCTGTGCCAGAAAATGGCTCTCGGTCTGTCAGTTTGATTACTTAAATATTTAGAGAAATTTTTTTGTTAAAAAATATTGCTAATTGCAGTTATGGCAACAGTTCAAAGTGTAAAGCATAGAAGATTGAGTGTGGAGATTGTAATAATTTGATACATTATTTGTTCATCACATGACAGGAGGACACACGACCCAGAGGGTTTGACAGAGGGCTGGAAGCTGAAAGGATTATTGGAGCAACAGATTCCAGTGGAGAGTTGATGTTCCTCATGAAGTGGTGAGTGCATCCATACCTGGGATTGGTGAATGTAGATCATGGGACAGGACAACACAACCTTGACTCACCATGAATGTTTCATTAAAGTAAATTCTCATAAGCATAAAAGACACATGGGCAGACAGAAGTAATAGCACTTTGAGATGCTGTTATAGTTTGCTGAAGGCTTCATTATGTGCAAGCATCTCAACATCTGTCTCCCTGTTCTATTATATAATGAAATTCAGAAATTTAGATTTCTGTGGTGCCTTTGTAAGTCTTACTTCAGAAGCAGGCTTCAACTAGCATCATGTACACACACACACACACACACACACACACACACACACACACACACACACACACACACACACACACACACACACACACACACAATTTCACACTTCGCTGGGAAAATGTATGGTTCCTCTCTCTATCTGACCTTATAAGATCGTTATAAAGATATATTGTCCTTAAGTTTCCTATCCAGACTAACTTGTACTTGGGATGTTGGCTGTTCCTGTCTCACACTGGTGCCATATTCACAGTTGACAGGCATGTGAATCTCTCTCTCTCTCTCTCTCTCTCTCTCTCTCTCTCTCTCTCTCTCTCTCTCTCTCTCTCTCTCTCTCTCTCTCTCTCTCTCTCTCTCTCTCCTGCTGTCATTCTTTTCCTTAATTATTGTAAAATTAAGTTGTCATATATGACATATATATATATATATATATATATATATATATATATATATATATATATATATATATATATATATATATATATATATATATTTTTTTTTTTTTTTTTTTTTTGACTTTCAATTTGATGGAACAATAACACTGTATAATTTCCGGTATACTTGGCAATACATATAGTCTGTGTGGCACTACCATCCCAGTGTCTGTAACACTTGAATACCCCAGGTCACACCCTGCTGGCCATTTTTTGGGTCAGGTCACTCTGGGGTTGAGGTGGCAACAGTGCAGAGAGGTACAGCCAACATCCCAAGTACCAAGTTAGTCTGGCTCCACTAGGCCCAAAATCTGTATCTCTACCACCACCAGCATTACATCTCGTATGGTCTCCATCTCCCTGCAGGCGCGGCACTGATGAGGCTGACCTGGTCCCTGCCAGACAGGCCAATGTGCGCTGCCCTCAAGTGGTGATCAAATTTTATGAAGAACGCCTCACCTGGCACTCCTCCACAAATGATGAGGAAGAAGGCAACCACGAAGCAGACTAGGCCCCTTCACCCTCACCTCCACACCCAGAGTATTTGCATAAAAACATTCTTGTGGGGCTGCCATGGTTGCTGCACCAACTATCACCAACACCAATACACAGGGATAAAGGGCATAGAACTCTTTCCCCCCTCCCCTCCCCTCCCCCCCACCTTTTTTTTTCCTTTGTCTCTCTCTCTCTCTCTCTCTCTCTCTCTCTCTCTCTCTCTCTCTCTCTCTCTCTCTCTCTCTCTCTCTCTCTCTCTCTCTCTCTCTCTCTCTCTCTCTCTCTCTCTCTCTCTCTCTCTCTCTCTCTCTCTCTCTCTCTCTCTACACTTATTGTGACACCAGTCTCAAAACCAGAGCATTAGTAGCATTAGACTTATTTTTAGCTTACAGTCATATGGGGCATCATAATTATATGTATTTTCTTATTTTTTATTTTATTTTTTTTATTTATTGATTGATTGGTTTTTTATTTTGTATTTATTTTTTATTATATTTTTTTATTAATTTATATTTATTTATCTTTTATTAATTATTTTTATTTATTTTTTATTTTTTTATTTATTTATTTATATTTATTTTTTTATTTATTTTATTTTATTTTATTTTATTCATTTATTTTTATTTCTTTTTATTTTTTTTTACATTTTTTATTTATTTATTTATTTTTTTTTACCCCATCATCATGATTACTCATAATGGTCGTCATAATTGTAATTGTGAGACAAACTGTGCTATAGTTTCTAAGCCCCTTGGGCAAATTTTGTATGAACATTATCAGATTGAAGTTGAGGAGGTTGGCAGCAGTTCACTGAAGCTGCAGCTATTGTTCGCCGTCAGGGTGGTGTGACGCCACCCCCACCCCAACCCTGCCCTCCCTCTTTGCCCCTCAGGCTTTCCACAGACAGACCTTTTTTACCCAATCTCACATTGTAAAGCTGTTCATGTGGGCCCCCTAACTGTCGTGTACAAGTCTATTTTTCATAGGAATACTTTCTAAGTGAAGTGCATCAGTCATACAGACTACTTTCTTTTATCAGTTGTCTTATGAATCTGTTTGTCTACAAAGAGATTCCACAGTAGTGTTTAATTTTATACATGCTTTCTTTCATCTTATAAAAATAAAAATAATGATTATTACTTGCACTCTTACTCTCATACATTAATGTTAATTAATAGTATATTAAGTATATTAAGGTTTTCCTGCAAGCTTAATTGAAACAAGGTAATTTGTGGCAACTTTTATTTTCTTGTCACTTACAGCAATGGGTATTTATCATTCAAACATGTCACAGAATGTAGTGTTCCTTGTGCAGAAGGTCTAGAATAATGAAGATTGATAAGGAAGATATGTAGTAAATGTACACTATTGTCTGCCTATGCAGTTGTCTTCCAGAAAAACAAAACACTAATTGAAATCATCAAATGAGCATGGAAGAAGTTTGTTTTTCAGGCAGCAGATATAATAATACATCTAAGTTATCCTTACTATCACTGAAATCTCATTAACCAATCAGATATTGAAGCAAAACTAAAGAACACATTAGGGATTCATTGAAATTATGAAAAGAAAAAAAGTTATGTATTATCTATAGTATTTTTTACATATTCCTTACAGAGCAACTTTGTTAGTGTTTTGGAATGTCCAACCATCTTTCTTGTGTGTACTGTGTTTCTTAAAGTGAAGGAAATGGACACTACCCAAACAATTTGTACAGGACAGTGCTCCCAGTGGAATTATGTAGCAGTAGTGCAACTCCAAGACACTATATGAGGCAGCACCAACTTGCTGGTACAATTTGCTCAAACCCATATACTGAAGTAACAAACTAAGCCTACATTACATCAAGGACCTCTTATATCATATAATTCCCAAAAAAATTATACAATGTTTGACCATTTATTGGATAGTGCTTCACTGATGAAGTCCTCCAAATAGAAGATTCTGTGTACTTAATTCTATAAGAGGATACAACTGAAACCTTACACTTGATTCTTCATTTTCTTTCTTGATTCTGCTTGTGTGATAATGAAATGAGATTATTATTATTATTATTATTTTTTTTTTTATTTATTTATTTTTATTTTTTTCTTTAATCTAAAACTGCTATAATACACTGGTCACAAATGGCAGTTTTGTATAGTGAAGCTACAAACTTGGACCATTAAAAAAAAAAAAGTATAGTGCTGCTTAGAGAAATTAATTTCCATTTAAGTAAATTTTAGTTGACAATTTTAGATAAACAGAAAATTCATACAGGGACTGTCACATGTAGGCCTGATAGCTTCCTTTAGCTTCCCATATTTTCTTGTTTTTATTTCATCGCAGATAGCACTGATAGTGCTGATGGACAACATGCCACCAGTGCATAGATGGATATTTATGATTCATAGCTCACTGTTCACAGATTCTCATCTCAGTATACAGTTCTGTATTACATTACTATAACAATATATGCCTATGAGCAGTGTGTAGCCTCAATTACAAGCTTTAGTAGGAATACATTAAGAAAATAATAAAAGCTCACAAAAGTGAGATGTAAAACTAGGCTTAGGCTGGCTAGGTGTGGGAGGCAGTGAGTTTGGTGAGGGAAGTACTGCCATGATGGTGCCTTCAACTACCTGACTGGTATTGAGTCCTATGTCCCTAATCCCCAAATACATAGAATTAGGGGCTAAAACAGTTTGGAATTTAGCCTTGGAGAATGGTTCAGAGTGTCTTTTTGGGCACCTTGCCTCAGTTACCTTAGTGAGAATCTAAGCTCAGTATCTTGTGGTATTTAAATTCTAACAGTTCAATATTCATCTGATACCAAGGTAACACCTGATGAAATTTGAGTAGTTATCCATTAAGCCAATCTGTATTTTCATCAGAATTTGAGAAGGGGAAAAAAAAAGTGTCAACTACAACAATCGTTTCAGTGAATAGCTCCATTTATAACAACCTTGCAATTAAGTCCTCAAGAAACCTTAACAGAAGATAAAACTGAGGAAACTAGGCACTACTGGAACTTTTAGAAATTCATTTATAGTGGGTTGGGTCTAGAACAGCTCGTCAAATTCAACATTCTTCCAGCAAAACAGGCTGACCTGCATACCCTTTGTGTCCTACACCAGACATATCATGAGGCACAACTGTATTTCACAATATAAGCTGGGTAATATTCATCCCTGTCATACTTAACAAAGATAGAGGCATTGGTTTCTTTATCACAGGTAGTGTCATAATTCCTCCCAGTAGATGCATTCATTGGTGGAAAGCTCATATTGACATGGCCTACTGTCATCTTTCCAACCAGCACGAGGACCACCAGCATAACTTTTTTGTCTGTCTTATTACTCTTGCCATATGTGTGAGCCAACTTGGCCAAGTTAGTAAAGTATGTTCCTTGGCCATACAAGTGGCCTACGTTGGTGCCACACAGCCTCCAGTTAAAGTTTTCTGCACAGATATGGTCGACAGCTTCATGACTGGTGCCATGGAAGAGGTACTGCTCATTTATGGCCATGGTATCCCCATTGTTAAGAGAGATCAGGAAGCGCTTCTTATTTTGGTACACCTTCCACAAGTGGTTATTCTGAATTCTGTGTATGTTTGCAACCTTGAGTCCTGCCAGGGTCTGCTTCAATAGATTCTCCACAAATATGAATTCTGAGCTCAGAGGAACTACTGGAAGCTTCAGGTATTTCTTTGTAGTGGGTTGGGTCAAGAACAGATCATCAAACTTGACACTCTTCTTACAAACCAGGGTGTAAGCTGGCCTCCTGCGGACCCTTCGTGTCCTTCCGGTGGTTAGGTTGGTTTGCGTCATTTCCTTGCCATCAATAGTGTAAGAGTGCTCCTTGATATGAATAGTAACAAACCTAATGTTTTGTGCTTGTAGAATGTACTCCAAGTGGTCACTAAGAGCCACATAATAACATTTTTTCTGAGCACCCTCAAGATAAGGTTCCCAGCAGCCATCATCATCCTGCCAGTACCAAACCCATCGAGTAGCCACAGGGACTCTGGAAGTCAGATCCGAGACAGTGGAGAGTCTTCTAATTTCATGCACAGAAGAAGTTCCATTCAGCTTGAAGGCTTCCAAGTCAACAGACCATGAAGTTTCTTTGGAAAGGAGATCAGCAAGTCTTTGTAAATTTCTATTACCAATGTCAATTTCAATAGGAATTAGATCCACTTGCTCCTTAGATGGATGACTGTACATCAGTTCTAAGTAGTCATTCTGTTTGTGTGACATTTGTATCCATCCACTGTTATCCTTGACCTCCCACAGGTAACTTTTTGTAGAATGTACTCTGGAGCAACCTCTCTTTGAACATTTCTTTAACACACTAAACAGACAGATTTGTAGCTCCTCAGGCACAAGTGACGTGCCTCTAGAATTATCCAGCATTAACTCTGGCTTCATTGCACAAGCTTCAATGAGCCTCCTATTGTGCATTGAGTCAAGAGAGTGGTAACAGTTGCAGTAAGTTTTCATGCATGTCTTTGTGGCCCAGAAGAAGCAAACATGAAGTCTCCTGCATGGCTCAGTCACACAGCCATGTCCATTATACTGAGGACATATTCGCAACTCCTGGTTCTGCAGTCCACTTTGACATGGTGAGATGTCCCAGGGGTCTTTTCTCTCCTTAGAATCAGCTGCCGGGATCACATAGTTGTTAGCATGGTGTACCGCATTCAGGGAAGCTGGCTGATGGAATTCAAGATCATCTTGGTGCTGTAAGCTGCCGTAAGATGAACTTTGGGATGTGGCTGGAATTGCTATAGTGCTTGTGATTGATAGGTGAGTGTTTTGTTGTCCTGTGGTTGATAGTTGAGTGTTTTGCTGTCGTCTGGCTGATTGAGTGCTTTGTTGTCCTGTGGTTGATAGTTGAGTGTTTTGCTTTCTTCTGGTTGATGGTTGAGTGTTTTGTTGTCTTGTGGATGATTGTTGAGTGTTTTCTTGTCTTCTGGTTGATGGTTGATTGTTTTGTTGTCCTTTGATTGATACTTGAGTCTTTTGCTGCATTCTGGTTGGTGGTTGAGAGTTTTGTTGTCTTCGGGTGCTGAAGTTTGCTCTGGTAGGCTCATTTTGTACCTGAATGACTGGCTGGCTGGCATACCATCTATTGTGCCTATCTTGGGCATTCTTGGATCTTTTCATTGGCTTCTTCCTGTTCCGTGGCTGGGCTGGGGTCATGTCATATTCATAGACATACCCATGATTAGACCCTGATGAATAGCCCTCCTGGTCAGACTGGGAGTTACCCATTACACCTGTAAAAGTGGAGATCACAACTTCACATGGGGCCTCACCAGACTCAGCATTGGGCAACATATTTGGAAGTTTTATGAATGTATAGATAACCTTCAGTAATATTGAGTTCTTTGTTTCATTAATAATATTTCGAAAAAAAAATCCTTTATTGTGTGTAGCACTTCTATCGCTATTTTCTGAAGGTCACTTTTTGCTGTTAAAAGAATTTTTTTTTTTTTTTCTATGTAGGAGGGACACTGGTCAAGGGCAACAAAAATCCAGTAAAAAAAAAAAAATGCCCACTGAAATGGCAGTCCCATAAAAGGGTCAAAGCAGTGGTCAAAAAATGATGGATAAGTGTCTTGAAACCTCCCTCTTGAAGGAATTCAAGTCATAGGAAGGTGGAAATACAGAAGCAGGCAGGGAGTTCCAGAGTTTACCAGAGAAAGGGTTGAATGATTGAGAATACTGGTTAACTCTTGCGTTAGAGAGGTGGACAGAATAGGGGGTGAGAGAAAGAAGAAAGTCTTGTGCAACGAGGCCGCCTAAGGAAGTTGAGTCGATCTTGTGTCTCGCCAGCCGACATTACTAGACTCTCGTAGCACACAAGTAATTATGATAGAGTAGAGTAGGAGTACACCGACAAGTATAATAAATACAGGTCAGGCAGCAACGCTAAGCACCTACCACTTCAGTAGTCCTTGTATATTGTAGCAAGAAGACCCGATATTAGGTGCTGCTGCTTTGACGAGGAATGTGGTGCTGTGGCGCCACCGTCAGTTTCCAATCTGTCTGAGGGTGAACTATTGGCTCAACACTTCCCTCAAATCTCATGCATACTCACATCCATGTCAGCTTTTGTTTCGTCTGCATTCACTCTCATTTTTTAATGGACTGGAGGGAATCAGATAAGGTTATGGTGATGGTAAGAAAATACTAAAAATTGTGAAGATGTTGGCAATACTTTTCCCGTCTAAGTCACGTATCTGGTGCGTCAGTGTGTGTGTGCGTGTTGTCCTTGGCCAGTGTCCCTCCTACAAAAAAAAAAAAAAAAAAAAAAAAAAAAAAGAGGGAGGCAGTCCTTTCATCAAAGTTATTAAGCTTACCCTTATATGTACGAATGTAGCTCAGCACTTTTGTGCAAGGTACACGATTATATTTAAGCCAAAATAATACGCTTTCAATACACATGCACACGTGTGTTGTATATATATATATATATATATATATATATATATATATATATATATATATATATATATATATATATATATATATATATATATATATATATATATATATATATATATATAATTGATGTTTCTTACTATAAGTAGGCCTTAATTCTTCTACCACCTTTTCCTGCCTTGCGTATCTTGTTCTTTTCTCAGTTTTCTGCCATGTCATCTGCAATGTGATCCTTCCACCAGAACTTCGGTCTTTTCCTTTTCTTTCGACTCCCACTACTTCCATAACCCTCCACAAAGTATGATGATCTCTTCGCTCGACATGGCCAAGTTATTGTAGAAATAGCTATCCTCTATCTGTATCTATGTGTGTATTCATCTCTCTCTCTCTCTCTCTCTCTCTCTCTCTCTCTCTCTCTCTCTCTCTCTCTCTCTCTCTCTCTCTCTCTCTCTGTGTCTCTCTCTCTCTGTCTCTCTCTCTCTCTCTCTCTCTCAGGGTGACCATCTGTCACTTAAAACACGGAATCGTTCCATAATGGCATTCCGTTTTGAACCAATACGGAACGCCACTTGTTACGTATTTGTCTGTATGAATAGTCAAGCAAATTGAATAATTAATTCAAAATCACCGTGACCAAATATTGAATCAAATATATAACCATTTCACAAAAATATGAGTTTGTTAGGGGGGGGAGGGTTGTCGTGCGATACGTGATTAATACGCGTCGTACCATCTCTCCTTCCGCCTCCACCACCAAGGGCTGTCTGTCACTGTCAGCCCAAGTCCAGATAGGATAGGGTTGGAGAACCCTATCCTATCTGGAGTCTGCTTTAAAAGTTACGCTTAGACTAAGTTAAACCAATCTGACCGACCGTCGAGCCCGAGCCCGCTACCTCAAGAATTATCAGCCACGTTAGGATGTTCTCGTTGTCCTGAGTGAATTGTCGGACATATATAGAATAAAACTGCAGGTGTTATTTGTGACATATTAAGCGGGAGATGCCTTGGAGAGCCCTACAGGAAGGAGTGATGTACTGACGCTAGTAATTTATTAAATTTATTTAGCCAGTGGAAAATGCAGCGCTGCAGCAGTGATGGCCTTAGACCTCCATATGTCCTGTTGTTGAAATGTCTCATTTACATTCTTAGTAAGAGCCCCATGCAGGTTTTTTTTTTTTTTCCGCTTAATGAGTGAAGCCCTTCAGTATACATCTTTCCTCTTATGCTGGACAAGGTAAGAAAGTCTCACCATCGATCCCGCTGGGTTTCCTCTATTGGCCTTTTCGGCCTTAGGAGTCATCATCTCCATACTAATGAAGAAAAAAAAAAAGGAAAAGGAAAGGAGGCGCTGATGAGTAGGAGTGGCGGAAGAACGCTGACTCAAGGACATAAATACTGAGTCAAAATACGCGCGCCTTGCGCGGGATCTAATTTGCTTATTAATGAACACAAATTTATGCGCTCATATCCTTACAAAATCCATGATTTTCTTTTATTTAGTCTAAAATCTATTAATTCAAAATCGAGAAATATATGATTTTTACTGTTTTGCTCTTTCACCATTTCATACTGAGACTTAAGAAGGCTGAGACGAACTCCGAGAACCTCTGTTAATATGGCCACAGAAGCTAATGCCTTCCGTATATTTTTGAGATAGAGGGAGCAACCCTATTCTCTCTCTCTTGAAACAAATTTACATCAGGCTTAAAACAACACGTTTTTATGCTGCTATTTAAAGAGCCTATACTTAAATATAAAGAAGAAAATATATACAAAAAAAGTGTTTTATGTCACCTGTGGGGGTAAAACACAAACTCCCACACTAGTGCTGTGTTAATCATGTGTGTATATAGAAAGATAAGTTTGCTTTTTTGTATATATTTTCTTCTTTATGAAGATTTTTTTTATATATATATTTTCTTCTTTATGAAGAAAATATATACAAAAAAGCAAACTTATCTTTATATATACACACATGATTAACACAGCACTAGTGTGGGAGTTTGTTTTACGCCCACAGGTGAAATAAAACACTTTTTGTATATATTTTCTCTTTTATATTTAAGTATAGGCTTTTTAAATAGCAGCATAAAAAACGTGTTGTTTTAAGCCTGATGTAAATTTGTTTCAAGAGAGAGAGAGAGAGAGAGAGAGAGAGAGAGAGAGAGAGAGAGAGAGAGAGAGAGAGAGAGAGAGAGAGTAGGGTTGCTACCTCCATCTCAAAAATTTATGGAAGGCAGTAGCTTCTGTGGCCGTATTAACAAAGATTCTCGGAGTTCGTCTCAGTCTTCTTAAGTCTCTCTCTCTCTCTCTCTCTCTCTCTCTCTCTCTCTCTCTCTCTCTCTCTCTCTCTCTCTCTCTCTCTCTCTCTCTCTATATATATATATATATATATATATCCAGTCATAGATTACGTACCTAAGCCAGTTGATTCCGTTATGAAACACCCGCGCTTTTCAGTTATAATGGAAGTGCCATATCAGAGATTGGGCTCCCAGCCTCTCATTCTTTCGTATCACTGCTGGCCATGGATTTTTTAGATCTTTAACACACTCGCCCACTTTATTATTCCTTTCACTTACTACATCCCCAGCAGGCACCCATGCTGCTCATCTCATCATGTACATTCTCCCACTTACCACTCTTGGCTCTACTTCCTCTAGCATTTTTTTTTTTTTTTTTTTTGCATGCTAGTTTTCGTATTCCAGTTTCAAGTGTTCCAAAGTTTCATCCGTCTCCCTTTTCACACATCCAGCATTTTCCCTGCGGTATACTTTTCCGTCCACCTCTTATGATTTCCTCGGTTCTGTAAAGTTACCATCACAAAAAAAAAAAAAAAAAAGATAAATAAAAAAAAATAAATAAAATAAAATAAAATAAAATAAAATAAATAATAATAATAATACCTTTGCTGATCTCTTCTCTATTTAATCATTTCAATATTCATTTTTCATTAACTTTCCTTAGCCAATTTTCCTATCCATTCTCTTCCTTGTGCCTGTTTATTTCCCTGGCTGCACGCATCAATGCTCTCATCATATTCATAACACCTCATAAACATTACCATTTTTCCCTTCCATATTCCACTTTTATTATTTTATTTATTTATTCACCTATTAGTTTCCTTTGCTTGCTGGCACTAACGTCAAAATCACTATCCGCTCCATTGACAACATCCAAGTGTGTATCTCAGTGTGCTCTGTGCAATGGCCACCACGCGAGTCAAATGCATAAGGAACAGAACACTCAGCGAACCATTCCCAATTTCATACCAAAACTTGTACATTTCACCCTTACAGCCAGTTCTTCAAAATAATGTCCAACGAAACACTTGAAAACAGTTAAGGGGAAAGAACGCAGTCCAGCTCACGTCATTGTTACTCTTCACAAGTCAACAGTTACTTATCCCACAGGCCGGGAGTAGTAGCTCTCTCTCTCTCTCTATCTTTCTCTCTCAGGCCCAAATAGTTCTTCCTCTACGAGGGGCACGAGCCGTTGTAAAGGCGGCGCACGACCACTGATACACTGTAAACACTGCGGCCAACTGACTGTCAGACCGGGTGCGGGCGTGTTTCCTGTGAGTATTCGTTACTACACCTCTGAGCCACGCCTTTAGACTGGTGAGCTGGCTCCTTAGTGTTCCTGCTTGTCTAGAGCTGTGGTGTCACTCGTCCTACTCTGCCCTGCCCTGCCTCCACACGTCACAATCTCAGGGTATAGGGAAGTACAAGGCCGTTCACTCCGGCCACGTTCGTCACAAGGGGCATGTTTGCGATGTCATAAAGATGCCCTAGTGGATTACCCGTAGGAAATACACGGGACGTGTGCTAATTATCCCAGTGACTGGAAGTAAATGGCACATCTGTTTAATTTGAAGGTTCCATGTTATTGATGCGCTAGTGAGTGCAGCTTTCTATGGAGAGGTTCGAGGTGTAGTGGGGGAGACTACAAACCAGCACACCTCTTGTTGAAGATTTGATGCATATTTTAATCTTATGTACACATGAGGCTGCATAAGCAACCAGGTTATTCTGTCCCTTAAGTTCTTATTTATTCTTCTTAGATCTCTCTTTCTCTTCATTGATAGCATAAAGTTCATGTATTTCTCTTATGTTGAAAAGTTTATATATATATATATATATATATATATATATATATATATATATATATATATATATATATATATATATATATATATATATATTACATACATATATATATTTTCTTTATTTATTTATTTACTTATTTATTGTTGCTACATTAAAGTCAGTACTAGCAAGTGACTGTCTCAACCCTTAGTATTGAAAATTAATAATTGCAGCTTATAATATATATATATATATATATATATATATATATATATATATATATATATATATATATATATATATATATATATATATATATATATATATATGTGTGTGTGTGTGTGTGTGTGTAGTGGTGTCTCACAAGAGAATATTTCCTTGCATGAGAATAGTGGTGCCAGTAGTGAGCAGCAGCAGTAGCACTGTGAGACATGAGTGGGATAGTGGCACTGGTGCTGGGAGGCACAGGAGAGGTTGGCCGGGAGTTGGTGCGGGAGCTGATTGCCAACCCTGCCTTCTCCCGTGTCGTCATGGTCAGTCGACGGGAGGTGCAGCTTGATTCAGATAAAGCAGAACAGAAGATTGTGGACTTTGAGAACCTCGATGACTATAAAGAAGCTTTCCAGGAGGCACAGGTGAGTGGCAGGAAGTTTTTATTATTTTCATTAATTAATTTGTTTTATTTATTGATTTTTCTTTTTTTTCTTTTATTATTATTATTATTATTATTATTATTATTATTATTATTATTATTATTATTATATTGTTATTTTATTATTTATTATTATTATTATTATTATTATTATTATTATTTTATTTTCTTTATATTTTACTTTTATTATTTATTTATTTACTTATTTATTTGTTTATCAACTAATTTATTTATTTATTTATTTTATTTATTTATTTATTTATTTTATTTTATTTTTGTTTTTGTCATTTGACATGAGATGAGTTATGATTGTGACCTTGGCAGTTGGTGTTTGGTGTGGTCACTGATGGACACGAGTCCAAGCATTTTTGTAACCTATTTTGAGCAGTACATAAGAGTACCTCTTTCCCTTACTTGCATCCTTTAAGTTTGGAGCAGCATATAGTGACTGTATGCTTTTTGTTGGCAGCTTTTACACTGGGCTGAGCCGCAACCTCAGTGCATGGTGCTTGCTTGGAGACAAATTAACCAAAAAAAATGCATTGCCACACGTTGGTAATCTTCAGATATTCTGTTTACTACTACTACTACTACTACTACTACTACTACTACTACTACTACTACTACTACTACTACTACTACTACTACTACTACTACTACTACTCAACCACCACCACCTCCACCACCACCACCACTTATTGTCATTCATTACTACTGCTACTACTACTAGTACTACTACTACTACTACTGCTACTGCTACTACTATTACATGCATTTGTGAAGCACATTGCCCTCTCACTGAATAGTGCTGTATCTGAAGCATTGCCCTCCAGGTGTCATTCTGCTGCCTGGGAACCACACGAGGGAAGGCAGGAACCAAGGGGTTTGTGAAGGTTGACCGAGATTATGTAGTCCACGCTGCTCGCCTACTGAAGGAAGCTGGCTGTCCTCATTTCAATCTGGTCTCCTACAGTGGTGCCAACAAGAATGCCTTCTTCCTCTACCCTAAAACCAAGGGTGAAGTTATATTCATTTGCTGTGTCTTGTATAGTAGAGTGAGACTATTTTGATGTGTGTAATTCATGGTTTCTCTGATCATCATAAAACATTAAAAGGTTAATACATAAAAACCTGTACAGTATGTACAGTAACAATCATTAAAAGACTGAGCCAAGCCATTGTTAAACTGGTATCACCCAGTCCCTACCCTAGGTCAGTCACTAAACTGGTATCACTGCAGGTGACAGTGGCAATCCAGTCCTAACCCAACTGATATCAGAGCAGTTGGCAGTGGCAGTAGCTCAATCCTACTCTGCAAGAGACTTCACTACAGCTTGTTGTGCCCCATCCCTGCCTTAGGGTTTTAATCTCCTATGTCACAGTATTACCTGGAGGCAAACTTCCCCGTGTTAGATGTGATTCACGTTAAAATATTGTACGTTAGCGACAACTTGACTATTATTATCTTGATTTTCAGCCACTTGGCCAGCATGTTAGAGATGTGCCAGCTGATAAAACAGTTCAAACAGTCATGACCAAGCCCTGCTTTGTGTGATAATGTCTTGAGTTGCTCTTGTTAATCCAGTTCACTACAACCTACTGAGTGTGATATGGTGTGAAAGGCTGTTGTAAGTGGTAGGGACATTGATTGGTAGTAGGTTAATAGAATAAACAAGGTATAGGGGACCACTACTCTATTTTGTAATTTATCTCAAATATCTAAAATAACTCATAGTGACAGTTAAGTAATGGAGGGTGTTGACAATGTGGCCAGCATAATCATTGAGTTGAACTTTTTATCACTCATGAGAAAGAGTAGAGGCAGCAGGTGGACAGTGCTCGGTGTATAAGAGTGACAGTGTCTGAGTAGAGACAGCCTTTACTAAATGAATAATGAAAATTATAGATACATATACCAAGACTGTCATCTCCAAGAAGTGGGTGGCCAAGACAATGCACAAATCTCTTTCACATTCACACTCATTCACACCACTCTCTTAGCCCTTTGTAATACTTCAGCTTCATCTCATCTCCTGGCATCTTGCAGTGGATGATGAAAAATGTGGTTTTAAGCCACATGCACACACACACAAAAAAAAATGAATAAATGAATAAATAAATAAATAAAAATAATGATAAAAGCTAAGACCCATTTCTCTAATTGGTTTAATCATTTTAACTTGACAAACTTTCTTTAACACCACTTAATTGCCAAATGTGAGACTTTACTACAGCCATAATGTTAAGCTCATTACTCTTGTATTGACAGGTTTCATTTGACAAAATAGTGCATGCATAGGGAAAGTGCTAGTGGTGGAGCAAAGGAAGTTCAGTAATGCAGTGTAATGTATTGTTCTGCAGGAGAAGCAGAGTCGATGGTGACAGAACTTAATTTTCCACGGCTCTCAATATTTCGGCCTGCTCTGCTTCTTTGTGAGCGTGAGGAGACAAGGCCTGTGGAGAAGATAGCACAGGTAAGGCAGAGTCAGCATCAGCATCAATATTGGCATCAGTTAACCATTTCTAATACTAAACAGGAAAGAGTGATGGGGTGATGGAGATGAAGTGAAAGATAATGTGAAAGAATCGCATTTATTTGTCATAGTGTCTTTTGAAATGCAAGTACATACATACATACATGTGTTAGACATAGTTTGTTTCATACTTATATGTGACATTAAATATGTAATCCAGTTCTATTCATTAAGCAACTACAAGAGGATGAATGAAAAAAAAGATTATGTTTTGCCTTTTTATCATTTTGTTGTTGAAGGAAGTGTTTGTGCAAGGAGTCACTTGACCAAAGAAGCCTTCCCTGGTGGCACTAGACCAGCAGCACACTTACTTTGACTGTTGTCCCACATGCTGCACTGAACTCATGTAGATAAATTTATTTGTGTAAGGATGAATTAAGAAGTTCATTAATTCTCTGAGTTGAGGGAGAAATATGCAACATCTATAAGTGTTAAGTATACCTTGGCAGGTGTGTGCTTGAACAATGAGTTGCTTAACCATCATACTAGTGCTAGCAGTTCCCAACTCTGTATTTATGTAAGAGAGGATGGCAGACACCTTGCAGTCAACTTTATTGCAGGTTGTTGTTCGAGGTTTTGACTGGCGGAACAAAATCAGCATAGGGACAGATACAGTTGCAAGAGCCATGGTCATCAATGCTCTGGAACCACAGTCACCCACCAAATCTGAGGAGTGCAAAGTGGAGATCTTTCAAAACACTGACATCCTGCGGCTTGGTATTGACTGATGGTCCCCCAAGAGTTGCACGTCAGCGTTGTGCCCATGCTTGGCTAGCAGAGATGGAGGTGATGTTTGTGTTTGCACTTTAGGTACCTCATCACACAAACAGCTGCACTTGGTGTGTAAAATATTGATTACTACCAGTTAATGGTGTATAATTGTTCAATTTCACATCCATTTTACTGAGAGGTTTCTTTGAAATGTCACTCTTATTACAGATGAAGTCAGTTTATTGCCAAACTCTATCCCACATTTGCCTTTAATCTAGTTTTACTAAGGTTGTGTATGAATGCATATTGATTGTATAATTGTATATTTTGTTGATTATATTTTCATATACTGTTGATTAGTTTTATCAGACCGACAATGACACACACACACACACACACACACACACACACACACACACACACACACACACACACACACACATACACACACACACCATATTTTCTGGCATATAAGGCATGTTAAAGAAGTGATTAAGTAATTTAAATCCAGAAGTATGTGGCTTCATTTCTATCTACTAAAATCATATGTTTTCTTCAATAACAGGTGTCATTTTGTCAGTAACAGTCAAAGGGTTAATGACTAAGAAAATAACCAATAGGATCTAAGAAAAGATAACATGGTAAGGAAGATCTTAATATCCAGTTTTAGGGACATGATATGGTCTGATATGCCATCATTTTCATTTTCCCACATCTGACAAGTATGAGCAGTGAGAGGTTGGGGATGAGAGGCTAGACTGTCTGTGTCCACACTGGTATTGATGGCAGCAGTAATGGTGATGAGCCTGGGGAAGGCAGTGAGGGGCTAGCACAGTGATGTTTGCATGGGGGCTCTTGATCAGTGGTGATTTCCAACACCCTTGTGAAAGTGGTCATCTGTGACACAACACACACACACACACACACACACACACAGGAGGATTCATAGCTTTAAATATAAATATGACAAATTAACTTTAAAAGACTGAACATTATGAGACTGACTCAATCCTGTAGAAATATAATTAGGTAAGAACACACAAATTCCTTTGCATTTTGGCCCACACAGGGGAATATGTTCAATCCTTGGTGCCCATACTCTGCAATGGCCACCTGTACATCACACCTGGGTGGGTCTCTCCATTTCATGGCCTGACACCATAGCTGGTTTGCTCCTCCTGCATCATAAGTAATGCATTCCTTTTCTGACCCATTCTGCCAATCAGACCAGATTTGGGAGAACCTCCAGTAGAGCTCCTTGAGGCCAAGTTATCATTTTATTCATTCACAAATGCTCTCCATGCATCCCTTTCATGTTATCTGCACCTACTCCTTGCTCCACAGACTCTTATGATCAGTGTATAGTTTCCCATAACCAGTATAAAAAATTTCATATTACATACATGTATTGTTAATGAATGGTATTTATTTCTTAAATATCATTCTGACCAGTTTTGCTTTAGGGTGTGGTGGCACTGGTAGGAGCAGCCACCAGTCATGGAGTTCAAAGTGGCCTCCTCAGCCAATCATGTATGAGATGCTTCAAGAATTAAATGTTAATACCAATAATATGAAATTAACAAAATGGCCAGAGAGAAGTACTTTTACATGCATATTTCATTTTCTTAGATATTGATGTTGAGACGCTGCATATTGATCCCTCTTGGATCCAATGCCCTGCTGACACTGTTCATGTACTCCATTTATAATCAAACATTTTATTTTATACCTGTCACACCAAATTCAGTTATTTTCTTTACCAGTTACTCTCCTTTTATTCTTTCCACATATAGAGTTGAAAGATGTGAACAGTTAAAAATGAGTGATATAGGAATGTGGCAACTCCACCATCCACTGCAGTCATCTGTGTCATTGTGGTGTGAGCTGAGTAGTCAGCCATGTTGCCTCAAGGTCATATTGCTTACTTATCCATATTTGTTGCATTTTGCTGATAACTAAAAAGCATGATGGTGGAGGGCTAGAAGCCTCTCCCTTTTCTTGCCCATTCCCATGAGAGGAAGTCGGAAAATACTTGTTGGTTGAAAATAGGATTTGATATAGATGTGAATGCAACCATAAAATTGACTTATACTTAGGAGGAAGTGGTGTCTTTTAGGGGGTAATGAAAAAAAAAGAATCAAATTGATATACACCTTAGATAATCATGTCTTCTATGTGCCAGAAAATACAGTGATTACAAATGTTATTTAATTTTTTTTTTTTTTTTCTATGAATGCATTAATGGTTAAAGACCCAACTTTTCCTGAGAAGTGTTAGATGTGGTGCTACAAATTAATGGTGCATTTGGTACTTTTATAGGATCATGTTTTTTGATGTCTAGGAACAAGGCATTGAGCTTATGTATGTGATATATTTGTTTGGTATATGTCACCCTTTATATGTAGGGTAGATCAAGAAACTTGTGTATGTGCTTGTGATTAGGTGTGTAAAAGGTTGCCTTATTTATTCTTAAACCACCCTCAGCAAGTGGCCTGAGGGTACTCTGGTTCCTCCAGTGTGTCATCAGGCAGTCCTGCTTGTTATTAATGCACATTTCAAAAGATAACATCCCAGTGGGCAAAATTCACACAAATCTCTAACTTAACATATATATTCCCTTGGCCTTGATTAAAATCCATCAAAGTCCCTAAGGCCCCGTCCACAGGATTGGCAGACTTTGCCTGTATACCAGGCAAAGCTTGTATGTGACTACATGAGATTTGTCACCTATATCTGGCAGCAAATGGTCAAAGTACCTGACAAATTGGTCTTACCTGGTGATTCTACTTCACCACAGGCACAGGTATTCTGTCAGATTTACCCAGATAATGGTCATGAAATGAGTGTCAGTCAGGCAGTGATGGTGTGACGGGGCCTTAACCTTCAGGGAGGAGAGGACTGACCAACCTTATGGTTATAAACCATATACCATAAACCATATAAATTATTATTTTTTAGACTTCTTATGTGAGAGAGGCTCTAGGGGCAATAAAACAGGAAAAAATAAAGTCCACTGAAGCTACCAGTCCTAAGAGAACAATCCTAAAATATTTCCACAATTATGTTGTAAAGTGTCTTGAAACTTCCCTTTTGAAAGAGTCATAGACAGGAGGAAATATAGAAAAAGGCAGGAAATTCCAGAGTTTACCAGTAAAGGGGATAAAAGATTGAGAACACTGGGTAACTCTTGCATTAAGGAAGTAGACATAATATGGATGAGAAAGAGTAGGTCATGTGCAATGAAGCTGTGGAAAGTAAGGAGGCATGCAATTAGAATGGTCAGAAGAGCAGTTGGTGTAAAAATAGTGATAGAGGATAGCAAAAGATCCTTTTGTAAAAAAAAAAAAAAAAAAAAAAGAAGAAGAAAAAGAAAAAGAAAGACATTTAATTGCAGTTGACCACATGAACTTGTGTCTCAGCTTGTCTTGACCACCTGCTTGGTAATGGCCATATGTGGGACTTCATGTGTGAGTCTGGAGATGCTGGCTTGTTGATGCATTCTGCAAGCTTTCCCAGATTTGCTTTGTGGGTGCAGGTGTTGTCTCACCTGCACTTTAGATGCCTACAGAGCTCACTGAACTTTGTGCTTTCAAAATCTTCCACATGCTGACCATGACTTGGGAATGTACTTTATTTATTTATTTATTTTTAATTGAAGCACAGGAAGCAAAGTAAATACAAGAAATGCTGTAATATACTATTGAACTGTGTAATATTGTTCAGACTGCTGGAAACATTTTCGGTTTGAGAATTGACACTGCTGTGACCCCATGTCTGGTCAAGTGAAAGGTTTAGGCTTGTTTGAATTAGATATGAAACAGCTACATGACCTTCCCCTGCTGAGCAACATTCCTGGTGCCTTTCATTCACCCTGGTATTGCCTGGATGCACAACTGAGCGCTGCCTGACAGGCATTTGCTTAGTGTCCATCACTTGGGCAAATTTGATGGGCTTCAGTCAAGTAAAATCACCAGACAAGGCCATGCCTTTTGTTTTTCTTTTCTTTTTTGCACATTGTAGCAATTATCATGAACAACTGTCCTGTGACGTGTCATGGTGATCGTACTGTGGCAGCAACTGCCAACCACCCATTAACTACCAGTGGTAGAGTGTGACTGCTGCCACCTAGCACCCTGTGTGTATGATGGCACACAGGCTTTGCTCAAGAAACAGGAAAAGTTCACCAGGCACTGTTCACTCATGTGTATGGGACCTTAATCACATTTATTCCCATTATTACCCTAGCAGAGCCATGTGATCTTACTTCCTTAGCTTGAGGCATACCTTTTTATCCCATAAGGCAGCAAAACACACTTAGACCAGCACTTATGGACACAGCAACATGTTTTGAAGTGTGATGTTTGTATCACTTCAACATGAAAGAGCATGGTGAGGCTAATGTAGGTGTAAGAAAATAAATGGGTACCAATTCACAGTTTTATGTCTTTGTTTCCCTTCATGAATGATTAATTGATATAATTTTACAGGTGACAGTTTCTCACACATGGAGTGTGGTATCCAGGAAAGAACCATAAGGTAAGAAGAGCAGGTTCCACATTGACATAAGCCAGCCATGGTCATCTTGCAGCAGCTCACCATCCTGTGTGATTTTGTATGTAACTCATTCATCAAGTCCTCCTTTCTAATTTTCATCTCTAAAAATCTTATATTTTCCTGGCTTTTCTTAGTGGTACATTGCTTTCCATCTCAAACTATGCCAACACATCTCAGCCTAGATCTTTGGTTTACAATGAAGATTTACAGTAATCTTATCACTGTGTGCCATTCAATAACACCTGTTCCTGGGTCACTATCATTATCATCAGCAGAAGCCCCACACAGTCTGAACAACTCCTTAACTTCCTTTTTACACATCAGTAAAAACATAATGTGCGGTTACAGTCTTGCCTACAAAAGATTCATCTTTATCAGCCTGTATAGTTCTTCTGCATAACAAAGGATCCCCAGGATGCCATGCCTCGGGACATCTTGGTATGGTTGTTGGCTTTAAAGAACACAAATGGTCTTTGTTCTGTACAGTGTGCAGGTTCCCTCTCTTTCAGTCACTTCATTTATAAGGAAATTAAATATCAGACATAATTTCCAAAGCCAAAATTTATTGTATAAGAATAAACAATAGGTATGTTACAGATGCGAGCTGAAGTGTTGGAAGCAGTCAGGTTGAAACGGAACTGTGCCTGAAGTGTCAGTAGCAGTAAAGATGTTGAATAACATGTAATACACTTAACTCATGAACTCATTTAAAATGGATGGTAAGATTCATAAATACAGACTGCAGATCATGATGAGGTGCTGGCCTTAACATAGAATTGGATAACAAAAACAAAACTAATATAGGGGGGGACCTTAGACAACCCCAACAGACTGCTTCAGCTTAATCATCTCTCTCAAGTTGTCCTGACTCTCCTGCATGCTGCGCTCCAGGTACTCTTTGTTGCTCTGTAGGTTGGTGATCTTCTCATTGCACTTAGCAACCTTGGCCTTCAGGTTTTCTCGCACCATTGGTATGTCCGTGAGGAGGAACATGCGGCCTACACTCTCATAAACTCTGGTGGTGTCGCCCAAGCTCTGCAATGTAAGCAGGAGTAAGAATGGCCACCTAAGAGTTTTAGTTCACTCCAGTCCATCTGTTCCTTACAACTACAACCTGAAATTTCCTTGAGATTCAGACCACACCAGTCTGACACTGGCTTATAATGATGGAGTTTTTAAACTAACTTTGTGCAGTAGGCTTTGTTGACTTTGTGTCTCCATCTCCATTAAAGAGAGAGAGAGAGAGCAGGGGGGGGATGATTGATGTTGATGTCCTACCTGAATCTCCTTGTCCGTCAGTTGGGCATGAACAATCTGCTTCTTCAAGCTCTCCACTTGTACGTCAGCAATTCGCAGCTTCTGGTTAGTCTCCTGCATTTTTCCTTGCAACTCCATGAAAGCCTGGAAAGACATCACCAGAGTCAGCTTGATATATAGAACAGTAGTGCTCTGAAGTGTGCACCTCAGCTGCCCATCACAGACACAGCCAGCATGAGGCATGGGGAGCAGTAGACAGCAGCTCTGGTTAATCAGAACTTTAATGACACACAATATCATAAATATATAATAAATACAGCATAAAAATATGGTAAATTTGCAGTTTCAATCAACATTCCCCCAATAACCTACTGAACCCCTCATACGGTAAGCTAGCCTAACCTAACAATTTATAACTTCCTAACTAGGGGAGGCTTTGCCCCTTGGACCCCCTTTAGGTTAACTTATTTTTTATTTCAATGCTCCAAACAGCGAGATGTAGACCCAAGGGCTATAATTGGTTGAACAGCAATAAAACCAGAAATATATATACTAATGACCAGAGATGTATCTGAATGGTAACAAAAAATCAAATATCTATAAACATGCATAACAGGTCGTAATGGTGAAAAACACCTTATTGTGAGATCATAAAGAAACTTAGGTGAAACCACTGTGGTTTTAAAAGTTATAAGTTTAACATCACATTCCTATTTGATGCTGATAATGACCTGCTTCTTCCTTCTGTCTCCGCCCGTCCAGCGTGACAGATGCGGCGGCCTAACCCAGGATGGCTTGCCCTTATATAGCCCGCCCACCCCCAGCTGCCAGCACCCAACACTCACAGTTCATGACCCACACAGACCCAAGGCACCGAGTGAAACTGAAGTGGCATCATTGGGTTTTCATCAGTTGACTGTATGCATAATGAGTGAGGAGCGTGAGTAAGGCGGCCACCAGGAACCCTTGGCCTTCGTGACTCACACTCAGGGTTTCGGAGGCTGAACTGGTAGGGGAGAGGAGACAAGGAGGCGTACCTTTTTCAGCTCCTGATCTGGTTCCCCCTTAGACATCTTGCTTGGATTTAAGAGAGGGGACGAGATGGAACAGACAACACACAGGCGCGGTCCACACCTTGCCTTGCTCCAGCCACTCACTGTTGCCACCACTAACTCGCCCTCAAGACTGTCACCAGCATCTGCTTTCCTTCATTTTTGCGTGTCAGTTTTAGATTCAGATAGAAAGCAGGCATGAATTTGATACATTATTTTGATATACTTTTTTTTTGGTAAGCGCATTTTTATACAGATCAGCCTTATTCGTATGATATTTAATGGAAAGTGTTTCATTTTGGCAACGATTGAGTCAGATGTAGCTCTATAAATACTGATTCTCTGTTTGTAACGGTGTAAGAAAAATTAAGACTCCTATAATTCGATGGTAACCTACTATATATAAACCAATTGATATATACATAAATATAAGACAAGGAAATATTACACATTATATTCATGGTGGGCGAAATATTGAATTTAATATCTGCCGTAGGTTTATTTGTTTATTGGAGAAAAAGCAAATAAACAGGCACTCGTATATTTCGGTCTAATTCATAAAATGCTAATACGAACCGGGTGTGTGAGCCGGTCAATGACAATGAGGGAGGTCTTGTTTGTTTATGAGAGAGAGAGAGAGAGAGAGAGAGAGAGAGAGAGAGAGAGAGAGAGAGAGAATTTATATTAGAAAATCTTATACAGAGATGCGAACAGAAGAACGGATAAGTATAGATGGTAATAACTAGATAAACACATAAATAGATAAACTAGAACCAGATTAAGAAGACAATGAAGGACAAAACATTTCTTATGACATGCGAATTCTACACATTGGGTATACATTGGGCCTTACAAAACACATCCTATTAAAGCTATAAGTAACTTTTCTAACCATTTCACACTTTCGTCTGATATAAAACGCTTGAGGCAAAAACTGCAATGAAAAGCCTCATAGTAAAACCTCACCAGTTGATTTAGTGATTACTGATCGATTTAGTTATAAAATGGTTGGGAACGGTGAGAGAGAAATACATGAAGGGGTACATGACAAGGGTAGGGTAGAATTAATAATAATAATAATGTGGGGAAAAAAAAAAACTGGGTTGACTCGAAACTCCTATCTTTTTTTTTTTTCAATAAATTCCAACCAGAAGTGCGATCGACCAGATCCAGCCAGCTCTTGTAACACCTAAACCATGCTAAGGCTGAGAGTGGGCGTGTATAGGTAGGAAGGTGGGGGCGTGCTCTACTACGGCAAATGTTGGGGGAGGAGGGGACGTGGATATAAATAGCACGGGAGGAAAATAGACTGGAGCATGTATGAGAGAGAGAGAGAGAGAGAGAGAGAGAGCAATCATAATGAGTATAACGAAGGTACAGACAGACAGATGAATGAACAAGGCATCAGATGAACGGAAGGAACGAGCGTAAGTAAAGGAAAGGATACAACAGAGAACCCCTGGACCATTTTGGGAAGAGAGCGAGGCGAGACAACTTTCCCGAGACACCAACAGATGGCGGCAGCTGTCCAATCAATCCCAAAACATGAAGTGGCCCTGAGGAGGCAGTGTTGTTCCCCTGTGTGTGTTGTTCCCTGTGTCACAAATACCATCATGGGGACATAGATAAGCCCGTCTGTCTGGGATATCGGAGGACAACGAAGGAGGCAACGAACGGATGAAAATGTCTGGAAAGGGGGACAAGGAAGGTAAGTACAGACCAGTATGTATGTATGTATGTATGTATGTCCCCCTCTCTCTTGCTCTCTAGCGTGTTTCCATTTATACACCAGATAAGACCACGAGCGGATGTGGCCTTAGTTAAATAGCAACGGATGAAATATGCGTCTTCATCCACTTAGACACTTCAGTCAGTTGTGTGCAGGGGAGGGTGGGCTGGGCTGGGTTGGGTGTGGGCGGGGCAGATACCGGTAGGGGTGGGGGTGGCTGGCAGGGGGCGGGTAGTGGTGGGAGGAGGAGGAGGAGGAGGGGGATATTAATGGTGTGAAGTAATAGTAATGGAAGGATGTGGAAGTGGACTCGTGGTAGTATTGGTGGGAAGACGAGTGGTAATGGGAGGGATGAAATAGTGGAGGGAAAGGGAAAAGCGAAACCTGAAATAATGGTAGGAATGGAAGGAGAAGGTTGAATAATGGTATAATAATGGTGGGAAGAGATGAGTGATCATGTGTAAGGTGGAAGAGTGGAGTGGAGGGAAAGGAAGGGGGGGGGGGTATGGAAGGGAAACGTGAAACAATGGTAGAAGTGGAAGGAGGATGTGGTAATGGTAGTAATGGAGCATAAAAACCTGGGATAGTGGAGAAAGTAATGTTTTTAATGGTGGAAGGTTTGGAGTGGTGGTAATATGGGAAAGAAGGAACAGGTTAGTGGGAGATTGAAATAATGGCACTAATGGAGGAAAAGAATGGAATGATAGCAATAATGGTATAGAAGTAATGGGAAAAAGGAGTGAAGGGATGAAATAATGGTAACTATTAATGGAAAGAGGTGGAGTAATAGTAATAACAGAGATAATAATGGTAATGGAGTAATGGAGGAAGGTGTGAAATAATGGTAACTACTAATGGAAGGAGACTTAGAATAATAGAGAAAGATGTGGAGTATTAATAATAGAAAAATGATAAAGTAATGGCAGGGAAGGTTGTAGTGATGGTAGGAATGGAGCTTGCTTGGAGGAAACACAAAGGAAACTCACCATTAACACTTTCCACTCCCTGCCTTGGCTCCTCACCTTTATCCTCATTAGGTATTACATTATTCATTTGGTCAAGACTGGTGTTAGCACTGCCACCATTATGCTGCTTTGCCTAACAGTGTGATCACCCTTAACCTAACCTAACATCACTAACACTTAATCATATCTGGTACATTTAATCTAGCACCAAACAAAACACAACATTGAACACTCTTAAACTAATTTAACACATCTAATCTAATTTAATCTTATCAGATGTAAAATACACACAGCATATTTAAAGTCTAATCTAACACTAAACATGTAACCTAACTCATTTAATCTAATCTAACAAAGAAGTATGTTAACCACTAACCCAATCTAATCTAATCACACTTAATCTAACCAAATGCATTTACTCTAACACCCAACACACCTAACCTAACCTAACTTAATCAAATACATGTTCATACTTAATCTAACATATATATTCCTGTTTAACACTAAAGTCTCCTAACCTAACCCAGCCTAACCTGATACATGTTCATACTTCACTTTACACACTTCACCTGATGCCATGCTTAACTTGACCTAACCTAACCAAACCTAACCTAACCTAACTTAACTTGACCTAACCTAACCTAATCTAATCTAATCTTAACATGTAACCTAACACTGACCTAACTTACTCAATATAACCTGATATAAACATATGCTTAATCTAACCTAAGACACTTTACCTAACCTAATCTAACATACTCAATCTAACACTTAACATAGCCTAACCTAATCTAACACAATAAATCTAGCCTATCACACTAATATAACATAACATAACACACTTGACCTAACCTAATGTGCTCAATCTACCGTAACACAACCTAACATACTTAACCAACTTTAACATAATCAATTTAACCCAACACATTATCACACTTATTTTTTTTTTCTTTTCTCCTTCTAAAGTAACAGTTTAAGGCCTGAATAAATCTGTAGTGGTATATACAGCATTTAATTTACTAAGTGTCATCTAAGCTTCTTACCTCATGAAGCAAACTTTCTCTCACTTGGTCTTGGCTCTCTTAACACCTCATACTAACCTTTACAAGTGTTTAGCAAGGAGTTTTTACTTGTTAGTGTATTGTGCAAGGTGACATTGTATCAGTTTTATCTCTCTTTACTGGTTTAGTCATTCTTTGTCAGCCTTCAGAGCACAATTACTCTGAGGTATTGTTTGCATGGACAGACACAAAAGTAAGAGAAGAGGACTCTGATTTTGTTGTTTCATGGCTGTATAATTTTAAGAGACTGTAGTACAAAATGATAGATAACAAAACATTTTATTAATTTTTTGGCATTTGAAGCATTGTATAGTATTGTTTGCATGGACACACACACACACACACACACACACACTAGAGAGAGAGAGAGAGAGAGAGAGAGAGAGATATTAATTCTGTCTTTTTGACTACCTATATAATTATTTAAGAGACTGTAATACAAAAATAAATAAAAAAATATTGTAGGTGTTAATGAGAAAAATAATAATTAGCAGTGTAAGGGTTAAGTAGTTTATCTGTCTGCTTATCCATTTATGCATTTATATAGGTATTTATTTATTTATTTACTAATGAAGGTAAATGTAATGAAACATGTAATGAAAAATGATTAGAAGCTTAAACTACCTCAAAAAATCTAAATAATGTTGATTGTGCTTTTCTTTAAGTTGCTTTGTATCAGAGTTTTCAGATGCATATCTTTGGTTACATTGATTAGATTAGTTTACATAAGTGGCTGGTGCAGAAAGGCTATGTTAGTGTTAGTATTTAGTGAAGCATAACATTAGCTAGTTAGGACAATGGAGTAATGGTAGTAACAGAGGGATGCCTGAAATAATAGTAAATACTAATGGAAAGAGGTTTGGACTAATGGAAAAAAAAATGTCGAGTATTAATAATAGAAAGAATGAATATAGTATAGTATTGATAATGTATTAGTGTTGCCATTGATGGGTATTTATGAGTGGATTGACAAGTGACAGGATGATCTAGCTGTGTATAGGATGTTTGGCATTTATTGGTGAAAGGTTTTGTCATGTCATTCGCGTGTTCATAGTTTTTCTTTCACCATGTATTTCATTATGAACCAAGTGTCATTGTGGTGGTGACAGTCATAGCAGGTTTGTGTAGAAGCTCCTGCTGGCATCTCAGTGAGCCTTGGATTTTTCTTCCTGTTTGTTGTTGTTCTTCCTCTGTTGGCGTGTTTTATTTTTAAATGCAGTCGCTTTCACTTCTTACTCTTGGTCATTGTCCCTCTTGCATAAAAGAAATAAGTAAATAAGATAAACAAATATGAAAATTACTCTGAAAAATAATATATAACTAGAAAAAAAAAACTTGAAATAAATGTCAAGATGAAAGTGGAACTGGGAAATACTACAAATACTGGAGCAGGAATAAAGAACATGAAGAGAAACTACCTGGATATGTTTTTAGTGTTTATTACATATTATGCTAAAAACACATAGATCTAGCATACCTATGTAATAAATAAGTGAAGGAGACAGAAAACTTGCTTGGGTGGTAGTAATGCTGGTGTCAAACATTATGGTGCTAATGGGTTTGGCTTTTTTTTCTCTTTGTAGAATGTTTTTCCTTAGTCTCATACTAATAGAATCTTTAAATTTTGAAAGTAGTCCTGATAAGAGAATGAAGTGCTTTCAGAATATAGGCCAGCATGTCACATTAGTAGAACCCTTAAATGGTGTAAATGCATATGTTGGTAGCCACTCAATAACATGGGTGGGTCAGTTGGCTAGGAGCTGAACTTCTGACTGATGAACAAGGAGACAGCATCTTAGGTACTGAGTGGAACATGGACGGATGACTCCAGGGGCTTACATGTATGGTGCTCCTGTTGGTGGTGGTGGTGGTGGTGGTGGTGGTGCCTAGTGTTGTGAAGTGCAAGTGAGTGGTATGTAGTGAAGTAAGACTTTTTTCTCTTTTTTTCTTTATTGTTTGGTTTGTTAATTTCTTCAGTGTGTTTTTGTGTGTTGCCTTCTTCAGAGTGTGTGTGAAGAAGACAACAGCTACAATGAGATAAGCATTGTTGCATCCTGTGCTTCTTACCACTACACCACACCACTCTGATAATACTGTCTCTCTTCTTTATCTTGACCTTATCATCATCATTATCATCATTGGTGTGGTGGAAATGGTCATTGTTATCATCATCATTATCACCATAGTCACTGTCATCCAGTCCCTCTTTTGTTGTTTAGACTTCCCCTGCTCTCCCCATCCCTTCACCTACTGGCTAGCCTGGTGATGGTGGGTCCTGTCACTGCTGTTGCTTGTCACTTCCTGTCTGGCACGAGGAGTGTGTTTATCACTGAAATTAAACCAAAGCCTTGTTTCTGTTTGTTATTGTTGCTGTTGTTGTTCTTGTTAATATTACTTTTGTTATTATTATTGTTGTTGTTGTTATCATTATTCTTATCATTATTATTATTATTATTATTGTTATTGCTATTATTACTACTAAGGGGGAGTGCAGTACATGTATAGCTGCTACTGTATTTATGTATTGGGTGTGGTTGTGTTGCAGTACTGTCTGTGGTGATCCTTTGTCATATTTTTGAAGAGCCACAAGGAGGGACTAAGTGAGTGGGAGGTGAACTTAACAACTTAGTAATGTGCTGCTTGGTGGATTAATTTATGAATTGGTCAGATTTAAAATTGCAATACATGGATCATATGGCAGTATGTGAAAATTATAACAACATATATAATCAAAGTTAGGATTAACCCTTTCACTGCCATGTTTTGTATTTTGGTAACATTCAGAGCAGTGTAAGGATCTAGTTTGTATGGACAGACAGAGTAAAGAAAGAATAAAAGATGAAATTTGTATGATTCAGTCCACAGGAATATTTAACATGCTATAATACAAAGATAAGTGTCTCACAGTTTGTAAGGGATTGTGGGAAATGATTGCCTGGGAGTGAAAAGGTTAAGAAATAAGGAGAAACTATAGGAATTAGCATTATTCACTCATCATATACACACATAGATATAGAGGTGATACACTGCTGTAACTTAAGAGATCAGATCCTCCTAATGTCTTATTTTCCCATCAGTTTTTTGTATTTGTTTTACACTTTCTGTTTATGTGATGCCTGGAGGTCCCTAAGTATTGTGTGAACTGAGAGGCACCTGTACTTTAGTGTGTTTGTAAGAAAGTAAGATAAAATGGAATACAACACACAGCCTTCCCCACCATTACTGCCATTAATTCATTCTAGTCCTTCCTCCATTACTCCAAAACCTTCCATTAGTATATACCATTACTTCATCCCCTTCCTCTGTCACTACCATTACTCTTCCATTACTCCAAAAAACTATACCATTACTGTTATTGTTATCACTCCATTATTACTGTTACTCCATTCATTCCCTCCATTAGTATCATTATTTCACTCCACCTCTCATTATCCTGTCCCTTCCACCAATTACTGCCACCACTCCAAATCTTCCACCATTAAAACTATTACTCTTTCTCCATTATTCCACCTCCTACCATTACTACCATTAATTCATGTTCCACTTTCATCGTCGTCTTTCCCTCCACTGCTCAACCTTCTCATGATTTCTCCGACTTCCTATTATTACTACCATTATTCCACCACCTCCATGTTTCCCTTCCATTTTCTTCCTTGTTCCCTCCACTGGTCCACCTTTCTCATGATCACGTCAACTATTCCCACTTTTGCTACCATTATTCCACTTCCACCATCCACTGTTTCATGTTTCCCTTCCTTGTGGTGGTTGAGGGGACTGGAGCAGCAGCCTTGTGTCCTCTGTGCTGCCCTGACATGCAGCTGTAACAATAGAGAAATTCATGCAAGGAATGGTAGGGAGGAAAACTTAATCCTCTTAGTTTGTGTAAAGAGGAACTGACCTAAGGTGACCTGTGCTGTGTTGTGTTGTCGAAGGGGGATTGTCAGATTTATAGTGTTGTTATGGTATAGGGGCAGTCATAAGAAGCTAAGAAAATAAGGGAAGTTACCTGCAAGAAGCTATCAGGCCTACACATGGCAGTCCCTGTATGAAATGTACCTATCTGTTTCACCTATTGTTATCATCTGTGAACCTGTGTAATCTTCTTTTAAAGCTTCCTAATGACTCAGCACTAATAACCTGACTACTGATCTTCATGTGTCACTGTCTTTCCACTGTCCTATAATTCACTCAACTATTTAGATTCATATTTTTTTGTACTACAGTCAAAGATCTTAACATGATTCATTCTTTCCACTGTCAATTTTTCCCTTAATCACTCACAACTTTTTAGACTCATTTTGGTACTACTGTGACTGGCATTCTCTCTCTCTCTCTCTCTCTCTCTCTCTCTCTCTCTCTCTCTCTCTCTCTCTCTCTCTCTCTCTCTCTCTCTCTCTCTCTCTCTCTCTCTCTCTCTCTCTCTCACCTTCTTCTTCTTCTTCTATTTCTTCTTCTTCTTCTTCTTCTTCTTCTTCTTCTTCTTCTTCTTCTTCTTCTTCTTCTTCTTCTTCTTCTTCTTCTTCTTCTTCTTCTTCTTCTTCTTCTTCTTCTTCTTCTTCTTCTTCCCATAATTTCTCAACTTTTAGACTCAAACTTTTGCTACCACAGTCTCTTGAATATTTTTTTAAACTTAGAAAAACAAATTTAGGTAACCTTGTACTTGTCTCTGTGGCTTAGAAGAGACAAATTAACCTTGTATTTGTCTCTGCAGCTTAGAAAAGACCAATTTAACCTTGCACTTGCTCTTTTTCTGTGTCCATTACTCCAAACCCTACACCACCATCATTATTATTGTTATCATTCCATTATTACTGTTACTCCATTACATTTTATTTTTATTTTTAGAGTGTTGTGAATGTTAATCTTTTCACTGCTAGTCAGTCTTCCTCATAATTAACTACAACTCTCAAAACACTTATTTTTTTCGTACTACAGTCTCAAAAAGAAACACGTGTTTGTGAAGCCTGGCAAAGATAAAATATTGTTATTCACTTTCCCTTTTCTTGATGTCTATTTAAATAATTTATTACAGTGATCTCATTGTTTATAAGATACAGCCACAGCAGAAAAAGGATATTTTTTTCATCTACTTACAGTTCTTCACCAACATCCTCTTGCTCTTTCATAGTCAATCGAAATCCATGAGGGCTTTGGTGATCATTTATAGTGCAGTTGTTAACATATTTGGCTCGTTTTTACCCTTGACCTTGAGTGTCCTGCCGTGGTTCTGTCCCAAGTGACAACCTCCCGTGGCGAGTGTATCTCCCCTTCAGGCAAACTTCTTACTGTGTCTGTGGTGCTCCAAGTGGGTGCCTGGCATTACTAAAGCACTTGATCCTTCTAAAGTAGCTGTTGGGTTGTTAACATTGTCTTCATCTTGTGGTGTTTCCTTGCACTATACTCTTCTTTTAATTAGACAGGTGACTTCTTGCATCAAGTTAAAGGAGTATTTAACCCTCCCCCAAAAAAGATTATGTTGTATTCAGATTACCACTTTGTAACATTGTGATTTTAAAGTTAGAGTGGATTTGGTAAAGTGTATGACTAGTTAATGATAGATGTGTCACAGTTCACATATAACAGCCACCTGTCTGAATCATAGAGAAAAAGAGAGATGTGTCACAGTTCATATATAATAGACACCTGTCTGAATAATTGGGAAAAACAAGGGATATATCACTGCTCACACATAATGATGGGAACCCACCTGAATAATATAGAAAACAAGGAATGTGTCAGACCAGTATCTACACACAAGTTAGAGGCCACCCTTCTGGGAAGAATTCTCAGAGTTACTTGAGAGATAACACAACAACTGACACAACAGTTAAAGTAATTGTTATATGAGACCTGATAAGGTGTTATCACAATCTTTCCTACGTGAGTCAAGCTACCATGAGCCTCCCAAGCCAATGTGGCACAAGGAGTAAAGGCAAGTGAAATTAGTGTGGTGTGTTGAGGTGGACTCGCATGGGAGGCACCAGGCACAGGAGTAAGGTGGAAACGTGACACTGTGCAGACCAAAACAGAGGGGATGCCAGACAAGACTTATGGGATGGAATGTGGCTCCCAGTCTAATTGTGAGTGTAAGGCCAGTAGTATTCAGAATTGCTCTCCTTTCTCACCATGACTATTTTTAAAGGCCACACAGATGATTAGCTGGGTTCTCAAGAGTGTTTCTCCTATTAACAATGTAGATATCATGTTAATCTATCACTATAACCATAATAAATACCTTTGAAAATCTGTGTAACTTCAACTGGAGCCCTTAATAATAATAAATAGTGAAGGTGTAGTGCAGAAGTGTTTCAGAATCCAGAACTTAGAATGATTGTGTTGGCCTTCCTTCTGGTAACTGTAGAGGCTGTATTTACATAGGTATGCTGAGTAGCTTTAGATATACCAGTGATGAAAGAGATGGTATGTGTGAGTATATGGAACTATGGAAACTGTAGATAAAGGAGAGGTGTGTTGAAGTCTTATTAGAGGTTGTTATGATGGCATATTGTAGAGACACCAGCAAGTTAAGATCTGATTGCTTAATTGTAATCTTGTAATCTCTCAGGTGTATATATTTACCTAGCTGTAGTATTAGGACCTGAGGTACATTCATGTGGTCTTTTGTCTATCTGTATATGTTCATTACATATCTGTGGTGGAAACTATACTTTTGAATGCCATAGGAACATATTTACTCCACTTTTTTCTAATGGGTTCTTTTAAATACTGTGTGTGTGTATGTGTGTGTGTGTGTTTTATGTAACTGTAAAACTATAAAGTGGGTCAGATTTTCTTTTTTTTATATATAATTTATAGAGTTCTATCCACAAGCTACAGAAGCACTAAAGTGATAGGAGTACTACAGAGAACATGAAAACACTTACCATGAGCTTTCCTGTAACAGCTGTCCTTTTGATGCAAGTTTTCTTATCTTGTACAGAGCAGCAGCAGCAGTAGTAGCAGCAGCAGTAGTAGTAGTAGTAGTAGTAGTAGTAGTAGTAGTAGTAGTAGTAGTAGTAGTAGTAGTAGTAGTAAACACCCAAAGACACAAAATACCCCAAAACAACCCCACCAACATTACACATTAGCCTCAGTTGAAGACACAGTATGATTCTAGCAGGATATTGTAACAGACAAGAGAGCCTGGAGTGAGCATTTCCTTATCAGCACTGCACCCTTCATATCAAGCTGTGTTATGGTCTGATTGTGATTAGGCCAGTGTGCTGTGTGGCCTGGTGGTTTCTGCTGTGATTTGCTGTGCTGTTGTGATCCTGAAATGGTCTTGTGATGCTTTAATGCTGTTTTGATAATCCCTCCACCACTGCTGTGTGTTATATTGCTGCATTTTTTTTGCTGACTGCTGTGAAAGGGGTGTGCTGTAAATTTGCTGTGTTTTGGCTTCCTGATGTGCTCTGATGCTGTGTTTTGATAATCCTGCTCTCAACTGCCGTGTTCATGAAATCTTGCTGTTTTAGAAGGATTGCGCTGTGAATTTGCTGTTTTTTTATTTATTTTTTTGGTGGTCCTGGTATTCTTTAATGCTGTGACCTGTTGAGTCTGTTGGTGTTGCTGTGTTCATATCTTACTGTGTTGACGGCTGTCCTGTGGATTTGCTGTTATTTCTGGTGACTGCTGTGGTCTACTAGTGATTTTGCTGTGCTGTGGTGACCTTGCTGCATTGGAAGGACTTCTTAGTGACCTTTGCTGTGCTATATTGAATTTGCTGTGTTGTAGGGACCTTGTTGTGACCCTGCTGTGATATTATTGTGTTTTTTTCCTCCAACTTTCATCATGACCTTGTTTTTCTCTTTAAAGATATTCCTGGGTGAGTTATCAATCACACACACACACACACACACACACACACACACACACACACACACACACACACACACACACACACACACACACACACACACACACACACACACACACACACACACACACACACACACACACACACACACACACACACACACACACACACACACATTTTTTTCCTGAACTTGTTTTTTTTGTTAGCCTTCCTAGTGCGTTTAGCTTTAGAAGAAGAAGAAGAAGAAGAAGAAGAAGAAGAAGAAGAAGAAGAAGAAGATGAAATACGTACACACATACCTATTATATACACATGGAAAAAGACTCCACACCTGTGTCTATGTATGCATTGTGGAAACACCTTGCATTAATACAGCCACTATACAAAGCATGGAGGTTGTACATATATTGCTTTTTATTTAATTTTCTTTTATGCAAGGCAACAAAACTTTGGAAAAAAAAGGGTTTGTTGTACTTTTTTCTATAATCTCTTACTCATCTTTATTACAGTGGAATAATATTTTAGTAATGAACTGTGCATTATCTTCTCCTTCTGTTCCCTTCCCCGCCCTTAACCTTCCTTGTCATTCCTCCACGCCCATCACCACCACCACCATAGTCACCAAACCCTTTCCTCTGGTGATGGTGTGGTGATGGTGTGGTGGAGGGAAAGGGGAGGAAACTGATGGGGAAGGAAGGGAAGTGTGTGGTGGTGGTGGGAGGTAGGTGGGGGTTAGTGGGATGGGTCAGGGGAGGCAAAACGACCATTAGGGAGGGGGTGTTGCATAATGCAGGGTGTTTGGCCCCTGTTTCCCCCTTCCTCCCCTTCTCCCCCACTTGCTGTGACCTTGGTGAGGGGGAGAAGGGGAAGGGGAGGCAGCAGTATTTATGAGTGTATTGTTGAGAAGGAAACATTATTGAGGCTAATATATTTATTTTGTTTTTGCTACTACTACTACTATTACTACTACTACTACTACTACTACTACTACTACTACTACTACTACTACTACTACTACTACTACTACAACCTTAACTTTCATCCCATTTACTGTTAAACTCTATAACTCTCACGTGTTTCTGTTTTCCTCTTTACTATAAATTGAATCGTTTCAGAAGATATATATTCATACTTTACTTTTTTTTTTTTTTTTATGAGTGTGGCATTATGAATTGGCCTTTTCTTTTCCCATTTTTTCCTCCCTACTCAACTACGCCTTTTCTTGACCCAAATCCTTAATAAAAAAAAAATAATAGACATATAAGTAAATGAATAAATAAAATGCGTTTAATAGTAGTAGTAGTAGTAGTAGTAGGCGAAGAGGAACTAGACTCAGCAGCAAGGTACCCATTTACTGTTCTCTAAGTTATCTCTATTCGTCACTGTTCATTAAATCGTCAGCGTATTTTTTTTTTCTGTTGCTGAGTAAGTTATTTATCGTTTAACTCGCTTCTATTTGTTACTTTTCTCAGTTACTCGTAATTTTCAGTTCTCTAAGATATTTTTGCTTACCATTGTTTTCTAAGATCATTTCTATTTGTTAATATTTTCTAGATTATGTATGTATGTATGTATGTATGTATGTATGTATGTATGTATGTACTATGGGTAAGAAAGTATCGGTGTACAATGTGTAGGAAACATTATAACTACAGAACGAAGGAAACGAAAACATTGAGACCACCAGTTAACCGAATTTTTACGGTTTTTATCGAATCCTATGCACCGATACCCATTACTCAGAGTGGATGGTGTGTAGGTAAGCATAGATGTGGGTGTGGACGGATATGGGTGGTGCTTACATCATCACTACCCAGGCTGCGCATCACGGGACTTTCCATCATTTTAGTGGCCATTAATTAACCACTCATTATCTACACTACACTACGCAGCTGTTTCTAACGGCACCTCTTTGTCAAGTGTTGTGCTTCTTTGTATCGTTATCTTAGTGGTGTAAAATAACTTAAACTTAGCCTCCTCTGACCTTTTACGCTCTTCCTATGATTTTTATTTCTTTTTTTGGAGTTGTTAGTTGTACTTAGTTTTCCAGATTACTTGTATTCTAACCTTATATAGTGTGGTATCTTCCAGCATCCTGTCCTAATATGCCTTATCTTCACAATTACACCACTAGGCTATACTTACGATTACATTCTCTCTCTCTCTCTCTCTCTCTCTCTCTCTCTCTCTCTCTCTCTCTCTCTCTCTCTCTCTCTCTCTCTCTCTCTCTCTCTCTCTGTACCTGCTTTCTTGTTTTTATTCTCCCTCCTTCATTTTTGCCTTCTGCCTTTCTTGTACCCTCACATCCTATCCCCTTCCGTGTTTCATTTGGCTTTTCTTGGGTTACAATCCGTTACATTACATATTGTGGCATCTACTATTCGTTCCTTCAGGTAGGTTATCACTCGCTTTACTCTTATAGTGCCGTTGCTGTGGATCTGTTCACGCAATTGAGAGTGGTCAGCCAGCCCGCATGCATCATTGAGGCCAGCATTCTTGAGGCGCAGCGAGACCCCTGGGTAAGCCGCGGCGCCAGTGCTGGGACGGTGGCAAGGCGGCACGCAGGTTATCTCACCACACACCTGAAGTCTCGCAAAACTGTGAAATTATAGTATTCTGAATTTTGCAAGCTGTGTTGCACCAGGTATTCCACACGCTTAGTCTCCCAAAACTGAAAATATCGTACATTTTCATACCGTTCACCTCTCAAACATCAAAACACCAAAGAAACAGAAGCTGCCCACGAGTGACTGCTTATAACTGACGGCCATAGTCTGAACACTTCTGCGCCGCATCTTCACTACTTTCAAAAGCTTCTAGTTGAAGTTCCACGAGTTAAGGATGTTTTTTTTTTTTTTTTTGCGGTTATCATGAAATATTAGCAGGATTTCTATATTACTAACAGGAGAAACACTCTTGAGAACCCAGCTAATCATCTCAGTGGCCTTTGAAAATAGTCGTGGTGAGAAAAGCGTTTCTGAGCACGGGCCTGAGAGAGGAGGAAGTAGGAACTGAACACACGTGAGCAGGGGTGAGTAATGAATGCACCACAGACACCCTTGGGCTATTACTTCTTTTATTTGTGTGTATAGTTGATCGTATCGTTATCAGGGCCACTTAGGGGTCGGGGACTAGGGAAGGGTGGGGAGCGGCGGGAGGAAGAGGGAGGCGGGATATTTTGCACCGAAAGCTTACCTAGGATGTTTATGGATGAGGATTTTTTATTTATTTATTTATTTATTTATTTATTTATTTATTTATTTATTTTACTGAGGGGAGAGGAAGCTACAGTTCTTGCCACCGTTCCCTCCTACCCTCCTTTGCAGCCGTCATTTGTTTTTGTGATAGTCAAACGCGTTCTCTCTCTCTCTCTCTCTCTCTCTCTCTCTCTCTCTCTCTCTCTCTCTCTCTCTCTCTCTCTCTCTCTCTCTCTCTACTGATGCATTGCTCAATTTTGAAGAGTGTACCCTCCTTATTTCTGCACGTCCGTATATCTCTTTTGTTAAGCGCCTTGCTGTGCCCCCTCTACAAGGCTGGGTTTCCCGGCTGACGCAAGACTTCTGTATCTGCCGTGTGTGTGTGTGTGTGTGTGTTACATTTATATACTGATGTGTTGGCGTATGTATGTATGTATGTATGTATGTATGTATGTAATGTGTGTACGGATATACTCTCTCGGGCTTATGTTTGTGGGGGAGGCTTTTAGTGATGCGTGTCTGTAGTAGTAGTAGTAGTAGTAGTAGTAGTAGTAGTAGTAGTAGTAGTAGTTGTTGTTGTTGTTGTTGTTGTTGTTTGCTGGCATTAGTGAAGTATTGTGAAATAGGACACGTCTTACGCAGCATTTCCTAACATATAAATTCCAACAGTAGCAGTAGTAGTAGTAGTAGTAGTAGTAGTAGTAGTAGTAGTAGTTTATCTAATTATTATTATTATTATTATTATTATTATTATTATTATTATTATTATTATTATTATTGTAGCAGTAGTAGTTGTAGTAGTCGTAGTTCATCTAATTATTATTATTATTATTATTATTATTATTATTATTATTATTATTATTATTATTATTATTATTATTGTAGTTGTTATATTTGTAATTTTTATTGTTAAACTGGAGTAGCGTGCCCCAAGGAGTGGCGGACTCGTTGGTCCCTCGTGTGTTTCATTCCGTACTGTGAAACGTTCCGGCGTCTTATCTACACCATTTGTGACAGACTTTTGGAGGTTATAATGGTTATCGAGGGTACCGTAATTCTAGTGATGGTTCAACAAGATTTCGTTATCACCAGAAGAAGAAACACTCGTGAGAACCTGACTAAACATCTGTGTGGCTTGTGACAATCCTCTTTGTTAGGGAAGGTGTGAAGGCGGTGATGGTGGTGGTGAGCGGTGGGACTAATGATACCGCTGGGTAGGTGTTTAGGGCTCTCTATCCAGCTTCCTATCGCTCTCGGAAACTTTAGATAATGATGTCCGTTACACACACACACACACACACACACACACAACGAACGAGCATCCTGTCAGTACTGGACACACGACCCTCGAAGACACGCGTTGATCGCCTCTCCTCTTGTTTTGTGCTTGTGTCGCAGTGTTTGTACATCCCCGTGTGACTTTGCCCATGATCCTCCCTCACTCCTGCCTCATCACAACCCAGCCACGCACGCCTTTCCCTCCCTGGGCCGTGTTGGCGTGGGCCCTGGCACTCCATTTGCTGGATCCATCATATGGTGCAATGAGCTAACCTAGATTGCTTGTCCTTACGCCATCCCCGCCACAACCTGATATTCCTTCACCTTCCCCATCCCCACACGCCCCACTGACTTACGGAGGAAGGTGTGAGGTGCGTGTGTGTGCGCCTGTGTGCGTCTCGCCTCGCCCATACCCATCATACCCACGTCCTGCGCCGCACAGCCACGCCCCGGGTCGCCATACCCAGCTGTCACGCTCACACAAGGCCTGCGACAGACTGGCTTCCTTTGGGTCTTTTGTCTAAATGGTGATGATCTGTTCTGTATGCTGTATGCTCTCGCTTTGACGGACGTGGCCCCGTGTGAAGAAGCTACAAAGTGAAAGAGTGCTGGGCAACTTTTCTCTTTCTCTGTACTTAGTGTTGATAAAGGAAACGGACCCAGCTGTGGCGTAGAAGCAAGGCACTTCCTGTCCTCCCCGTCCATCTTCTACAGCTTTGGACGGAAACCAGCGCCTCTCCTCGCCCTCACATCTGCAGACAACAAAATCTAGCTTCAACGACAGCGACGCCTGTACCTGACGGCTGAGCGCAAGTAACACGGGGAGGAGACGGAAGCTGAAGGAACTTGAAGACTTGTGAAGAGTTGTAATAATGTCGAAGAGAAAGAAATCCCTGTCCGCGCTGGGAAAGAGATACCTGAGGAAGAATACCCTCCCTGAAGCCTCGCAAGCCCTAACGGCGCTGCTCAGGAACCTCAACACCCAGATAGCGGCCACCAGTAACATCTCCGTCAATGAAATGAATCTGGAAGAGGAGGGTGAGCCTCGCCATAAGAGGTCCAGCTCCATGCCGCCGCCGAACTGCAACACTGACGAGGACGAGGATAATGATGTCGCCAGTTCCCTTGTCTCCTCCGACGGGGAAAGCACAGACTACATGCAGATGTACATGGATGAACTTTACGGTAATGGCGATGAGGCTGCGGTGTGCTGCATCCCGGTACTGTAAGATGTACTGGTAATATGTGTATTGGCTTGGTTGGTGGTTGTCTTGCTCAACACACACACACACACACACACACACACACACACACACACACACACACACACACACACAAACATTGGTATCTTAAATTACAATATTTCCTGGTATTTTGTAGGTGTTACGTAATTCTGTTAAGAAAGTATTGGTGTGTGTGTGTGTGTGTGTGTGTGTGTGTGTGTGTGTGTGTGTGTGTGTGTGTGTGTGTGTGTGTATAGCAATCATATGAGAAAACAGGTTGCATTAGATAAGCCTGTAAAATTGCTGAGAGAGAGAGAGAGAGAGAGAGAGAGAGAGAGAGAGAGAGAGAGAGAGAGAGAGAGAGAGAGAGCCATGCACCGCTATCTCAAGCAAAAGGAGAATGCCAATTAGTGAAGGCTATGACGCAGTGGGTCTTGGGGTGCCCCGCTACACTGCTGCCCCTGATACCTGATACTCCCCCTTGTACTCATCACTCAACCTACCTGATACCTGCCTTGTTATTTACCTTACAGCTCCCTCCTTGTACCCATTACCTTCCTTGTACTTACCTGGTGCCCTCCTTGTTGATTCTCCTACAGCTCGTTACGATATATTGTGACGCAAAAAAAAAAAAAAAAATCGACTTGTTTGTTTACTAATTACAAAAAAAAAAAAAAAAAGCAAAAAATGAAAGGTCATATATTTCTGGATACTCAATTGTTTTGTCTTTATTGTCATTTCACGGCCCAGTTTTCTTATTTTTGAGCTCCCTACGTGCTGTTCAGTCATTCTCTCTCTCAGTTAGAGGCGTAATTAAGAACGTGAGAACATCAGAAAGTAAGGGAAACTGCAAGAAGCCATCAGGCCTGTATACACGTGGCAGTCTCTGTATGAAACACAATTTCCTATTTCCAGCTATCATCACCATCCATAAAGTGGTGTCATTCAACGCGATATGATCGATAACTAGGGCAAGGAGTAACGGGTTCAAGATTGATGAAGTTTAAAAAAAGAGATGGGAAGAAATTTCTCATCAGATAGAGTGGTGGATGAATCAGTTTGTTAGTGCAAGGTCAACAGGGAGATTTAAAAGATGAAACGGATTTATGGATGGGAATAATAGGAGGAAATAGGTAGGTGTGTTTTATACAGGGACTGCCACGTGTAGGCCTGATGGACTGTTGCAGATTCCCTAATTTTCTTATGCACTTGTATTCGGAAATTGAAGAAACTCTGAATAATTCTTGCTTAATCAATAATCATCAGTGAAAACCTACATTGCAAGGAGCCGTAACTTTGTCCCAAGGTGTGTCGAGTGCACGCCTTCTGTGAGCACTGCAGCCTCTTGTTTCGCTAGAACGCATTTCAGATAACATTGCAAGTGGTGTGCAGCTACCTAACATCACGTCTGCCGCCACTTCTTGTAACACTGCTGCGTCCGAGTGATGTGCGGTTACCAGACATCACATCTCTTTGTATTCACTATATGAGCTACATGAGTGTGTTGCAGGAAATCTTGAAGCAAACGCCTGGTGTGTTGTGTACATTACTGCATCACTGTGTTCAGCCCCAGCCTGCCCCTTGCCATCCTGTGAACTGTAACAGATGTAGAGGAGAGCAATGAGTTTGAACCCACTGGACTGTTAATCTTTGGCTGCTTCTGCTGGGTGTCGCCTCAGTGGATCAGCCTTCTCCAACACGCTGAGTCTTTGCGCCTTACTCATAAACTGTATTCATAAACCTGCTTTCTTGCTCCTGCCAACAAGAAAGCAGGTTTATGAATCCTATATAAAAATAGCAATGTGGTCTGTCCACAGTCTTTTCTCTCTACAGTCTTTCCATTTCTAACTATACACCTTCCTCTGTCCAAGCTCTTCTTCATTCACCTTCTTTCTCTAATTAAAGTAAAGTAAAGTGCTCCTGCCAGGTAGAGCCATCTCTCTAGGACTGCTAATGACACTTCTTTTTCCAGTTAAACGCGAGGCAGTTTTACTTGCGATAATTAGGCCTGTAAGTAGGATAGGGATATAACAAGGGTGACATAAGCAAACTTTTCAAGATCAGTAATAAAGTTAGAACAAGAAATAATGGATTCAAGCTTAAAAAAAAAAATGTAAGAGATTAGAGGGGATTGGTTAGATTAAATGTGAAAGATTGGAGGGAATTGGTTAGCTTAGAGAACGAATGAAGTGGACTCAGTAAAAAGGTTGTTAGTGCAGTCATTTGGGAGCTATGAAAGATTAGACAAATTTATGGATGATCGGTGGAAACATGTAAGCTAGACTCACACAGGGAGTGCCACGTGTAGGCCTGATGGCTCTTACTTTCTTTTGTTTTCATGATCTAATTGAGCTACATGTGCTAGAAAAAAAAATGAAGTAGAGGGATAAGATAATAATAATGCTAATAATAATATTTCACTAAGTACAAGACCATTTTATTAATTAAGCTAAGGTACCGTCGTGCTCAGAGGGCCAACGAAAACGGGAGGCGAGGGAGGAATACTGATGTGGATGAAGAAAGGGGAGTGAAAGGGGCAAACTTAAGTAAAACAGGAAAAAGGGAAGAAATGAAGTTTAGTACACGAGGGGAGTGAATGGGTGCATTAATAGTGACGCTAATTGTAATGGGATATGAGGGAAGGTGTGAGGCAAGGAAGGAATAGTGATGAGCATGAGGAGGAGAAAAGAAGGAATGAAGAACGAAGGAGGGAAAAGAAGATAAAGTTTAGTGTATGTTGAAAATTAAATGATTGTAGTAATAGTGATGATGGTAATGAGGTTAACGAAGGAATAGTAAAGAAAATGGGAAATAGAAGGAACAGTGGAAGAGTGGATAAAAAGAAAAAGAAAAAATAACAAAATTTAATGCATGTAGTGAAGTAAATAACAAAAATAATAAAGATAATGCGCTGAATACTTATTTTTTTCAGCAAGTTTGTGTAAAATTAAGGCAAATTTCCGTTTCCTTCAATATTGTGGATCTAGTGAACGAACTTAAAGAGAATAATGTGATAAACAGGGTGGGGCTCTAGGAAAAAAAAAATTATGCTTTGTGGTTTTACTTTCCTTTCTTTTTCCATATATGTGGAATCAACTTTTTAGGGCAAACTCTAGAATTTTCTCCATTATTCATTTCCTCTTTTATTTATGTATCTTTCGTCACTGTAGTGGTGGTGGTGGTGGTGGTGGTGATGATGATTCGCTCTTTCCTCTCTTTTTTCTTCCCCCTCTTCCCTTCCCTCTATCTCTCCTCCTCCTCCTCTTCCTCTTCCTCTTCCCAATGTGATCCCTCCCCCATTCCTTTCTCCCCATTTCTTTCCCTTCCCATTCCCTTTCTCTTTCCTTACTTTTCCTCATATCCCTAGGGTCTCTCTCTCTCTCTCTCTCTCTCTCTCTCTCTCTCTCTCTCTCTCTCTCTCTCTCTCTCTCTCTCTCTCTCTCTCCGTTTTCCGTCTTTATTGATCCTCCCTTCTATCTTTCCTTCTTTTCTCTCCTGTTTCCTTCCATCCTTCCTTCCTTCCTTCCTTCCTTCCTTCCTTCCTTCCTTCCTTCCTTCCTTCCTTCCTTCCTTCCTTCCTTCCTCCTTCCTTCGTCTCCCTCTTTTCGTCCTTCCTTTCTTCGATTATTTCTTTTCCTTTCCACACATCTCTCCTCCTCCCTCCTTTTCCTTCTCTCCCTTTCCTCCTTTCTTCCCTCCTCCTCCTCTTCCTCTTCCTCCCCTCGCTCCTTCTCTCCTTTAGGGTTCACTGCATTTTCTGGTTATAACTCTCTCTCTCTCTCTCTCTCTCTCTCTCTCTCTCTCTCTCTCTCTCTCTCTCTCTCTCTCTCTCTCTCTCTCTCTCTCGTTTAGTTTGATTGCGTTAGTTTTAATTTGGTTAGGTTAGGTTTGGTTAGGTTAGGTTAGGTTTGGTTAGGTTAGGTTTGGTTAGGTTAGGTTAGGTTTGGTTAGGTTAGGTTAGGTTAGTTTAGGTTAGTTTAGGTTAGGTTTGGTTTGGTTTGGTTAGGTTAGGTTTGGTTAGGTTTCGTTAGGTTAGGTTAGGTTTGGTTAGGTTAGGTTTGGTTAGGTTAGGTTAGGTTTGGTTAGGTTAGGTTTTGTTAGGTTAGGTTAGGTTAGGTTTGGTTTGGTTAGGTTAGGTTTGGTTAGGTTTGGTTAGGTTAGGTTTGGTTAGGGTAGGTTAGGTTTGGTTAGGTTAGGTTAGGTTTGGTTTGGTTAGGTTAGGTTTGGTTAGGTTAGGTTAGGTTAGTTTAGGTTAGGTTTGGTTAGGTTAGGTTAGGTTTGGTTAGGTTAGGTTAGTTTAGTTTAGGTTTGGTTAGGTTAGGTTAGGTTAGTTTAGGTTTGGTTAGGCTAGGTTAGGTTTGGTTAGGTTTGGTTAGGTTAGGTTAGGTTTGGTTAGGTTAGGTTAGGTTTGGTTTGGTTAGGTTAGGTTAGGTTAGGTTAGGTTTGGTTAGGTTAGGTTTGGTTAGGTTTGGTTAGGTTAGGTTAAGTTAGGTTTTTATCTTATTGTCTTGACTTTGATATATATATATATATATATATATATATATATATATATATATATATATATATATATATATATATATATATATATATATATATATATTATATATATATACGAGTATATATATATATATATATATATATATATATATATATATATATTATATATATATATATATATATATATATATATATATATATTATATATATATATATATATATATATATATATATATATATATATATATATATATATATATATATATTTAAATTTATTTATTCACATCATTATTATTATTATTATTATTATTATTATTATTATTGTTATTATTATTATTATTATTATTATTATTATTATTATTATTATTATTATTATTATTATTTTGCTCTCTTCTTTCCTTTTCATATTTTATTTTGTTCTTTTACTTTTCTTCTTTTGTATCGTTGTGTTACGGATTAAATATTCTTTCATTTTTCTTTCCATTCTTTTGTGAAGGGCGAGGAAATAGTTAGTCTGGTCTATTTTCTTTTCCCTTTTTGTGGTAAAGTAAACCATTCGAAATTTTCTTTATTTTTTTTTCTATTTATTTATTTTCATGTCTCTGTCTGTTTAGGTAACCATTCCTTCTTCAATGGCACTGAATTGTCCGCTTTTTCTACACTGAACACCCTGGGTCTGTCCTTTACTAATAATCTAAACTGGAAACTTCACATTCCGTCTCTCGCTAAAACAGCTTCAACGGAGTTAGGTGTTTTGAGCTGTTTTCGCAAGTTCTTATTAATCCCCTCTCAACAAGATGCTGACTGTACAGGGGCCTTATCCGTCCATGTATAGAGTATGCTTCATATATACGTATCAGGTAATGGATCCACTCATACTGCTTCTGTCTGCTTCTGTATTTTGTCCTACCGTTTTTTCGAGGGTGCGGTTTCAAAACTCTTCTGAAATTTTTGGATAATACTTTCATGACTATTCTCTATAGAAACTGGCACCTTCTGTGGGCCTTGATTTATTTATTTTTCAATCTTTTTGTTGCCCATGGCTGAGAACCCCTCTTGCATAAAGAATCTTTGTTCAAGTGAGTGTTTATCTATCGTTCTTTCCATCCGTCGGTTTGTCTGTGTATCTCTATCTGTTTGTCAGTCTGTGTGTCCGTCTATCTATTTACCTTCCTGTGCTTGTTTTGTCTTAATATTTTCCTATTCAATATTTATTCCATTAATTTTCCACCATGTTAATTTTACACCATTCCATCCTATCAGTGACCTTATTTAATTCTCCTCATTCCATTCCGTCTACTGCCCAGCCTATTCCAGTGAATCCCATCCAGTCTGTTCCCTTCCACTTCACCCTATCCAGTACCACGCTGTTCCAATGCCTGTTCCAGTGAATCCCATCCAATCTGTTCCCTTCCACTTCACCCTATCCAGTACCACGCTGTTCCAATCATCCCTATTCCACCCACCGTGTATCTTAACCTGGCCAGATGCAACTAATCGGACGGGAGAACTCAAGGCATCAAGCGAGCATCCACACACTAGTATAAACTTCGCCAAATATGTGGATAGGCGTGGGTGTGTGAGTGGATGAGAGGGATGGGGAGGGAAATAACATGCGTATGAACATCCACCAAGCCACGAACGGATGGAGGCGTTGGAGAGAAGGAGAGAAAAGTCGTTAATTTGAATGCTGGGAGGGAGGCGAGCGCGGCGGCAGTCAAGGGAGAGTTTAAAAATTCGCTTAACTTGCATATTTAATTCCACGTCTCCTGTGCGCGTCTGGAGAATGCCAAGAGAGAGAGAGAGAGAGAGAGAGAGAGAGAGAGAGAGAGAGAGAGAGAGAGAGAGAGAGAGAGAGAGAGAGAGAGAGAGATTGTTTTTAAAATGTATACTGTTTTATGGTTCTTGTTTTCATTCTCGTTTTCTTTCCGTGTTACTCAAGTCTATTAAGAATTTTTTTTTTTTTAGCTTGTATTAATCAAATTTATTACTTTTTATTTTTATTTTTTTTGTCTTTTTCGTCTTTCTTTCTTTCTTTCTATCTCATTGTTTCTTTCTTCTTCTTCTTCTTCTTCTTCTTCTTCTTCTTCTTCTTCTTCTTCTTCTTCTTCTTCTTCTTCTTCTTCTTATCTCTTCTTTCTTCTTTCCTCCTCCTCCTCCTCCTCCCTCCTCCTCCTCCTCCTCCTCCTCCTCCTCCTCCTCCTCCTCCTCCTCCTCCTCCTCCTCCTCCTCCCTTTTATTCCTAGTTCCATATCTTTTCACTTCCCTTCCCCTCTTTTCCTCTTCCCCTTTTTCCCCTTCCCCTTCCCTTCCAGCCATGACCATCCCTAAGGACTCTTCCCCTCGTCTTTCCCTTCCTTTCGTTTTTCCTGATATTTTCCCCTCTCTCTTTCCGAATATATATTAATTATCTCTTCTCTTTTCCCAGGTAAGTTTTGGACACTGGAGGAGAGGCCGGGAGAGACGTGGACAGGTGGGACTTGTGTAAGTATGTAAGTACGTTTGTAAGTAAGCCTGGAGTGTTTTGTAAGTGGTGTTACTTAATGTTTGTTTACTTGTCTCCTTCGCCGCCTCGGGAAAAGTTGGTGAATAGAAAACGGAATTGAACTGAAAGAAGGTGGGAAGCGGTGGTGGTGGTGGTGGTGGTTATGATGATGGTGATTTTAATACGTCTGATTTTTCTTATTTTTTTTTTTCTTCTTCTTCTTTCTTTTTCATATTTATAAATGTAGTTTCTTGTGTAGAATACGTAAGCTGTGTGTGTGTGTGTGTGTGTGTGTGTGTGTGTGTGTGTGTGTGTGTGTGTGTGTGTGTGTGTGTGTGTGTGTGTGTGTGTGTGTGTGTGTATAATGTGCTCTTAGACAAAAAAAAGTTAGTATTTTCAGATTTTTTTTTATTTTTCCTCCTCGAATTTTTTTGGCTAGGGATTGAAATAAATAGTTTTGGATGGTGTTATTTTTCTTATTTTTCCCGTTAAGGTTTATACAATTAAGGAATGTTGAATGTTTGTTTTAGTTTTGTTATGAGAACGTTTAAGAGAGAGAGAGAGAGAGAGAGAGAGAGAGAGAGAGAGAGAGAGAGAGAGAGAGAGAGAGAGAGAGAGAGAGAGAGTGTGTTTAGGAAATAAAGAAAATAGAGTAAGCTTATTATTCCCAGTGAAACACGAAATAATATTAGTTTTTTTTTATAGTTACAGAAAAAAAAAAATATTACGATGTGTTATTACGTAGCACATATAGAAAGTAATGCTTGGGAGACTGGAACCAGAGAGAAAAAGATCGTAATAAACGTTTTGTACTCTTTGCTCCAGTGATAGACTCTGGTTATATATCGAATGTTATTTAATTCATCTCTTTATAGTATTTATTTATTCGTTAACAGGTTTATTCATGTGTGTGTGTGTGTGTGTGTGTGTGTGTGTGTGTGTGTGTGTGTGTGTGTGTGTGTGTTAAGTCCGTCTGTACACATCCTATACTTTTAATACTTCTACTTACAACATACACCTCCCAACATTCTCTCTACTTATAACCCTTTCACCATATTAATTTATCTAAACTACCCGCTGAAAAAAAAATAGATAAATAAAAAAATACAGATAACTCGCTCCCTTATTACTATCATCCTTTATCTCCCCTTCTGCCTCTCTCCCTTCCTCTCCCCTCGCCCTCCTCTCCCTCTCTCCCTCCGTCTCTCGCTCATTCACTTCCTACCCTCATTACATCGCACATCACGTGACTGTTTAGTACGCCGCGTGGTGGTGGTGGTGGTGGTGGTGGTGGTGGTGCAGTCATTATCACCACTATTACCACTACTGCTTATATTACTATTGTTACTGCTGCTGCTACTGTTGTTGTTGTTGTTGTTGTTGTTGTTGTTGTTGTTGTTGTTGTTGTTGGTTGTCGTTTTTTCTTTTTCTACTACTACTACTACTACTACTACTACTACTACTACTACTACTACTACTACTACTACTACTAACTACTACTACTACTACTACTATTTTTCTTCCCTGCTCACGTGTGTGTGTGTGTGTGTGTGTGTGTGTGTGTGTGTGTGTGTGTGTGTGTGTTATGTAGGAGGGACACTGGCCAAGGGCAACAAAAATCCATTAAAAAAAAAAAAAATGCCCACTGAAATGCCAGTCCCATAAAAGGGTCCAAAGCGGTAGTCAAAAATTGAAGAATAAGTGTCTTGAAACCTCCCTCTTGAAGGAATTCATGTCATAGGAAGGTGGAAATACAGTGTGTGTGTGTGTGTGTGTGTGTGTGTGTGTGTGTGTGTGTGTGTGTGTGTGTGTGTGTGTGTGTGTGTGTGTGTGTGTGTGTGTACTTATCACCTGTTATCAACCGGAAGGAAGAATGTTACTTCCAATTGGCATGAATGAAACTCTCTCTCTCTCTCTCTCTCTCTCTCTCTCTCTCTCTCTCTCTCTCTCTCTCTCTCTCTCTCTCTCTCTCTCTCTCTCTCTCAAAATCCTCTTCACTCATTCCTCCCTTCTTCTTTTCCTCTTTCATCCCTTCTTACTACCCTCTCCTCCTCCTCCTCCTCCTCCTCCTCCTCCTCCTCCTCCTCCTCCTCCTCCTCCTCCTCCTCCTCCTCCTCCTCCTCGACACCCTACACTCTCCGTGGCCTCTCAGTTCCTTGAGTACACACACACACACACACACACACACACACACACTGAGAGCTAAAGTGCGTAAGAGAGAGAGAGAGAGAGAGAGAGAGAGAGAGAGAGAGAGAGAGAGAGAGAGAGAGAGAGAGAGGGAGGGAGAGAGAGAGAGAGGCGCCGTTCATCAGTCTACGTTCTGCCGTGGTGGAGGGAGGGTGTGTGCGGTTTCCCAGTGTGTGTGCCTTGAACGTGTAGGTATTCTGGTGCCGTGTCTGTTTGCTTCCCAACCCGCCCCGCACAGACAGACTCACTGTAACTGGTGGCGGGGTGTGTGGGGAGGCGTTTGTGTGTATGTGTGTGTAAGGGGAGGGGTTTTGTGTGTGTGTGTTGTGTGTGTGTGTGTGTGTGTGTGTGTGTGTGTGTGTGTGTGTGTGTGTGTGTGTGTGTGTGGAATTAATTTGGTTGTGATGTTCTTGATTGTCTTACTGTTACGGGTTTACTACTGCTACTACTACTACTACTATTATTACTACTACTACTACTACTACTACTACTGCTGCTGGGGCTTTTCTTTTTTCTAGTTTTTTTTTTTATTGTTTTTCGTTGTCATTTTCCTCCTCTTCCTCATCTTCGTCATCTTATTTTCTTTCTTCTCCTCCTCCTCACTATCAACAACAATAACAACAACAACAACAACAACAACAACAACAACTACTACTACTACTACTACTACTACTACTACTACTACTACTACTACTACTACTACTTGACACACGACTACCATCATCGTTATTTTTGAGAGAGAGAGAGAGAGAGAGAGAGAGAGAGAGAGAGAGAGAGAGAGAGAGAGAGAGAGAGAGAGAGAGAGAGAGAGAGGTGTTTTGTTTGTGTACTTCACCGTTGTAGTTTTTCTTTTTTTCTTTTTTGTGTGCATACATTTTTTTATCATGTTCTGTCTGTACAAATGTCAAGGACGCCTCTCTCTCTCTCTCTCTCTCTCTCTCTCTCTCTCTCTCTCTCTCTCTCTCTCTCTCTCTCTCTCTCTCTTTCTCTTTCTCTCGCAGAGTCAGCAGTCAGTGGACATTCTCAAGGCATGATTAAGAATTTCCTTGTTTCACAGACACACACACACACACACACACACACACACACACACACACACACACACACACACACACACACACACACACACACAGGGCCGTAGAAACATACACAGACCGACAGCCAGCGTAAGCAAGACGGAGTTAACACACACACACACACACACACACACACACACACACACACACACACACACACACACACACACACACACACACACACACACACACACACACTCTCTCTCTCTCTCTCTCTCTCTCTCTCTCTCTCTCTCTCTCTCTCTCTCTCTCTCTCTCTCTCTCTCTCTCTCTCTCTCTCAACACAGACACGAGTATTGAATAACAACTGCATGAATGTATTGAGAGAGAGAGAGAGAGAGAGAGAGAGAGAGAGAGAGAGAGAGAGAGAGAGAGAGAGAGAGAGAGAGAGAGATTCTGGTGTAGGGAAGGCAGGGAGGGAGGGAGGGATGGAGGGAAGGAATGAAGGAGGGAGGGAGGGAAGGATGGAGGAAAGGAGGGAGGGAGGGAAGGAAAGAGGAAAGAGGGAGGCATTTTAAGGAGAAAAGAGAAGGCGGCAGTGACTGACACGGCGCCCTACTACAAGAGAGAGAGAGAGAGAGAGAGAGAGAGAGAGAGAGAGAGAGAGAGAGAGAGAGAGAGAGCAACAAATCTAAGGCTGTTTGTTCTTCCTTTGTGTTACTTTGTGTTGTTTGGTAAGATGTTCGGAGGAGGAGGAGGAAGAGGAAGAGGAGGAGGAGGAGGATATAACAATTTTACTTTTGTTAATGTATGGGCGAATAAGAATAAAAACAACAACAATGATGATAATTATTGTAGTGGCAGTAATGATAATAATAATAATAGTAATAATAATAATAATAATAATAATAATAATAATAATAAGTACTGCTTTTAACATATCATGTGATGACTTATTTATCTTTCTTTAATTTATTTATTTATTGATATATATTACTGTGTGTGTGTGTGTGTGTGTGTGTGTGTGTGTGTGTGTGTGTGTGTGCTGAGGACCTTGGCGTACCGGGACACGATAGGACAGGGGCGGGGATAGGCTGGGATGGGCGGGGCGGGGCGGGGCTGGCAGTCTGGTGCGGTACCGTAGGAGAACGGGGAACGGGGACAGTCTTGCTGGTGGTGGTGGTGGTGGTGGTGGTGGTGGTGGTGGTGGAGGTCATGCTAACAGTGATATTTGGAGCTGTTGTACCACTTAATGCCCCTGCCAGATGTGGTGGTGGTGGGAGAGGCGGTGGTGGGGCGTTGCATTGGGTGAAGGGGCAGGGGAGTGAGGAAGGGCGGGAAGGGTGAGGGAGCAGGGTGTTGTGAGTCAGGGTGTAATTCTAAGGGTGAAGGAGTTGGGGAAGGGTTGGGGTGTAGAGGAGAGGGAGAGAAGGGGAGATGGGGAAGGGAGTGGTGCTGTAAGACCAGGGGAAGGCGAGGAAGGAGTGGTACTAGTATGGTTGGGGAAGGGTTGAGGGGAGATGGAGGGGTGAGGCAAGAGAGTGAGGGGGAGATGTGGGAGAGGGGAGATGAATAAGAAGGGGAGGGAATGGATACGGGTGTGAATTTCTTATTTTTTTGTGATGGGGAAGGAGAGGAGAAGGGAGAGGGTGTTGATGTGAAGGGAGGGGAGGGGAGGGGAGAGGAGAGGGGAGAAGTAATGGAGAGGTTGGTTAGTTTGGAGTTTTCATTTTTTTTTTCTTCGTAATAAATCTAAATGTATCTTATCTAAATATTTTCTCTCCTTCCTTATTTTCCTCCTTTCTTTTTTTCCGTAATTTTTCGTTTTCCTTATCGTTCCCTCTGTATGTATGAATGTATTTATTAATTTACTATATCCTCCTGTATTTGGTCACTTTATTTATTCATTAATTTACCGCAGACTGTACATACGAGTAAGTTAAATGTTTTCCCCTCTCCCTTAATAACTCGTTCTTTTTCTTCACACAAGTTCACGTAAAATTCAAAGGTGCACTTGTAACTTTACAGCTTTGGTATAATTTACTGTACACATGATTACTGTATACTTATGGTGGTGACGCTGGTGGTGGTGGTGGTGGTGGCGAGAAGGAATAAGAGAAAGAGGAGGACTAGGAAGAGGAGGAGGAGGAGGAGGAGGAGGAGAAGAGTGCAAGATGGGATGAATTGAAGGGTAGTTACGTGACGGTGGGCCAAGTTACAGCAGGAGTGGGTGTGACGGGCAGGGCAGTGGTGGTGGTGGTAGTGGTGGTGGTGGTGGTGGTGGGAATGCAGCGGGTCAGGGCAGGACGGGGCGGGGCGCTAGGCTGGACAGAGGAGGGAGAGATGACGTACTACTACTACTACTACTACTTCCTCCTCCTCCTCCTCCTCCTCCTCCTCCTCCTCCTCCTCCTCCTCCTCCTCCTCCTCCTCCTCCTCCTCTTCCTCCTGCAGTCGTCAAGCAAGCAAGAACAGCTTCTACAAGGAAAAATAAATAAATAAAAAAAGGGAAACATTACGAAATATTATAACCAAGACTATTTTAGACATATTGTTATTTGCTTGACTTCGTTCTTCCTCTCTCCTCGTCTAAGTAAACTATGAAATTAATGGCAAAGGTTAGGGAGAGACTTGAGTTATATACTGTTTGTGTTGTTGTTGTTGTGGCTGTTGCTGTGTGTGTGTGTGTGTGTGTGTGTGTGTGTGTGTGTGTGTGTGTGTGTGTGTGTGTGTGTGTGTGTGTGTGTGGACAAAATTTCCTTACTTCTCAGTAACTTGATTCTCTCTCTCTCTCTCTCTCTCTCTCTCTCTCTCTCTCTCTCTCTCTCTCTCTCTCTCTCTCTCTCTCTCTCTCTCTCTCTCTATGTTATTGTTATTGTTTCTCCTTTCCAATATGTTCTCTCTCTCTCTCTCTCTCTCTCTCTCTCTCTCTCTCTCTCTCTCTCTCTCTCTCTCTCTCTTTATATGTGTGTGTGTGCGTGCGTGCGTGCGCTTGTGTGTGTGTGTGTGTGTGTGTGTGTGTGTGTGTGTGTGTGTGTGTGTGTGTGTGTGTGTGTGTGTGTGTGTGTGTGGAGAGAGTCACGCACACAGCTATTCTTCATGTGTGCGTGTTGCTCTGTGTGCGTTTTTTTAAAGGTCCCTCCTCGTGTGTGTATTTTTACGTACACACACACACACACACACACACACACACACACACACACACACACACACACACACACACACACACACACACACACACACACACACGACCAAGAAGCTTCCGTATGGAGGTCATGTGTGCATTAAGTGCTTTCTCTCTCTCTCTCTCTCTCTCTCTCTCTCTCTCTCTCTCTCTCTCTCTCTCTCTCTGTCTCTCTGTCTTTCTCTCTCTCTCCCCGTGTATCCGTTTTGTGACGTTACAGAAGCGCTACAAAGGTTAGAGAGAGAGAGAGAGAGAGAGAGAGAGAGAGAGAGAGAGAGAGAGAGAGAGAGAGAGAGAGAGAGGGGAGATTACTATAAGAAATAAATAAATAAAGAGAGAATAAGTGGTGAGGGCAAAAATATATTGTAAACATAATATATAAAATAGAAATAACTTGAAAGAAATATTGTCTTGATGTTAGGAATAAAAAAAAAAAGTGATAATGGTAGTCTAGAAGGTAAGTGGGGATGAGGAACATTGTAAAAGGTATTATCTGATGTGATTTAATGTGGCAAGGCGCTGCAGTAGTGTGCGTGTGTGGAGAGCAAGAGTGGCAATGTTGTTGGAGTGTCTTTTTTTGTATTTGTTTGAGATGAGACGAGAATTGCTACTACTACTACTACAACAACAACAACAACAACAACAACAACAACAACAACAACAACAACAACTACTACTACTACTACTACTACTACTACTACTACTACTACTACTACTACTACTACTACTACTTAAGCGACTACTACAACTACTACTACCACTATAATGATAATCACAACAACAACAACAACAACAACAACAACAACAACAACGTCTTTAGCCAACACTTCCTTAAGAAAAAATAGTGCTTTCTTTTTATACTACCTGAAATAGACTTCCAGAAGGGGTGAGACACACACACACACACACACACACACACACACACACACACACACACACACACACACACACACACACACACACACACATTGAAGTAGGTGAAGAAGACCACGCAACACGCCACCTCAGCCTCTTATTGTTGGTCTTCTTTTACCGAATAAACCAGTTAGGAACGTGGGGCAACACTGTGTAGGGGAGGGCGGGGCTCAGAGAGGGAGATAGAGGGAGGGAGGGAGGGAGAGCTGGTGGTAATCGGCTCAAGTAGGCTCGTGGAGGCTTATGTTGGAGGATGTGGTGGTGGTGGTGGTGGTGAGGGCGTGGTAGGATCATGGCATAGGGATGTAGTGAGGTTGTAAGGCGGCTGTGTAGATATGATAACCTTTCACTGCCCTGGTATTTTGGTAAGTGTCTAAGAAGTTGGAAGGAATTGTGGGAAAAGAATGCCACGTATACAATGTGGTAATCGGAAATGTACTCTACAAAGGGAAGGGTTACTATTAATGAAAAAAAAAAAAAACAATTATAAGTAAAAAATAAAAAAAATAATTAAAACTGCCAAACATTACGACAAACAGTATTGCTATCATTACTTTTCCTCGTCTAAATAAACTATCAGTATGGCAAAGATCAGGGCGTCATGTCAGCAGGTCCCCAGGTGGTGCAGGTGGCCCCTCGTGTCACGGCTGTGGCTCTCTCACTCACTGACAGAGAGAAAAAAGTGAGAGAATCTTTCTGTTGAGGACAGACTTACACCTCCTTGTCTGCTTTGGGTAACGATACTCCCTCGTGCAGGTAATGTGGGGGTAGTGAAATTAAATCAGTCTGTATTCCCGTCTCTCCACGTTACCTCTCTCTTCTGTCTCTTGCTTCATATCACAATTTCTTCCTCTCCCTCCACCTTCATGTCTCGGTAATCCATCTAGCTATCTTGTGGTTTGTTTATATTCAGAGCAAAGGAATTTATTTATCCACACAGTTTTCC